>NC_056744.1:139057761-139112761 GCF_019279795.1 Protopterus annectens | reverse complement strand
ATTTTAATTCAATCAACTGTTGCCTTTTTTACCTGCCTTGTTTAGGTTTCCTTCCCCTTCCTGATCCTTTGTTGTATCACATCTTTCTCCTCTTATTGAATGTTAAGAGGATGGTTGGCCTTCCACAGTGCTGATTTGATGAAATCCTGCTAGAGTACACCAGTTTAATGACACATTGGTTGTTTTCCATAAGTAAGCTATTATCTCCTACAAGGTACTACTCAGTCTGAAATAAGTATATGAGAGAAGTAACACAAACACACACACACACACACACACACACACACACACACACACACACACACACACACACACACACACACACACTCACATATACATACATGCCCACATACATTCATACACATGCAAACATGCATATATGCACATATGCACACACACACACACACACACACACACACACACACACACACACACACACACACACACACACACACACACATGTATTCACATATACCTTGCAGTGAGCCTTCTATAGGCAGCTACTATGCTGCTTCCATCTGAATGGACAAGTGAAGAGACACATCAGCCTTTCTGTGGTGCCCAGAAGACCTAAGCATTGCCAAACATGCGCTGGTGGAATAACAAGAAGCAGTATTTGATCTACAATGGATGACAGTATTATAGAGCATATCTGTGATCTACAACATGCCCATGCAGGGTATGCATCATGGCAGTGAGTGCCACATCTTCACGAAAGTATAACATTGTACCATGTTTCACATTTTTTACTATAGCCAAGATGTAATGTTAAACCAGAATGCATGTACCATATTGTGAATCATTGCCCAGATGAGTCATTCTGGAGAATAACTGTCCTGAAATGTCTGTCATTATGCACTGCCTAAGAAGATTGTAAGAGCCCTTGATGTGACTAGAGTTAATAGTTTTCTATGGTGCATCTTTCATTAATGTCATACAAATATGTCATGGACTGCATCCCTTAGTACAACACTGATGTGGTTGTCTAGGTTGTCAGTTACCTGGCTTCAACTAACAACTCATCTGGGGAGGGAGACCTGATTTTTTTTCATTCATTTACCAATCCATTTATTCTTTTAATATAACCAGGTAAGTGAACTAGTTTGTAACAAACACTTTTAGCCTCAGCCTGATAAAATACAAGAAATTGGTTGCAGAGTGATTATGCAATAAATTGGTATATGTTTGTTCAAAAATAATTTAGTTTTCAAGGAACTGAAATTGACCAAAGTCAAGTAGATGAACAGACATCTAATAATGGCTTTCATAATTTTCTTTAAGGCTTCTCAACCTTGAAATACATTATATTAAGCAGAGCAGTCCAGGGACAAAGCACACTGCATGAGGGTGAGGACTGTGTATTCCTCACCTAAAATCACTTAAGTACCTCTTCATCAGATCTTCATTCATTCAACTAGGCTGAATTCATGGTCTGCTGAAAAGCATCATGAAGAGATGAGACACGTGAAATCAGGTTACCACTAGGTACATAATAATTGATGCAGTTGTATAGTAACTGATCCTTGGGTAGGTGAGACAGCTACTCCTCTACACTTACAATTAACATGAGTTACAACGTCAGCTGCAGCTAGCTTTCTCTGTCAGTAGGACTTTGATCATTAGTGAAGGATGGGTCAATTAATTGCTTACTTGATTAGTTAATCCTGACAGCTTTTTGTATACAGGAAATGAAAGAAAACCTCTTCTACTTTGTACCTCTCTGTTAAGTGCTTTATCTTGGCTATAAACTGATTACTCTCTATTATAATTTGACCTGAGAGTGGGAGGGTTCCTGTAGTAGAATGTATTGCTAAATATCCCTTCATTATTGTCTCCTCTTTCGCTCAGTCACCAACTTCCTGTATAGTGCAGGTATGTGTCATATGCTATTACATTTTATTATATATGGCGGAATGAATTACTTTTATCCTATGTATTGTATCTGTAACAGTGTTTTAACTTGTTTAATGTAACTGTTTTTCTTTATGTATGTATGGAGCTTTTCTCCCCGGGCCACCACTGAAAATGGACAAGTATCCAGTCAGACTATCTCGGTCAACAAATATAAAATAAATAAAAATAAATAAATAAAATAATTTGTTGTAAGACTGCATAGAAGAATGATTAGACCACAGTAGTGTGTTGCATTTGTATTGATTTCATTGGAATTGGAAAAGCTTAATATATGTTGAGCCTGTGCCCTTTAACAAGTATGAATGGTCAGTTTCTGGTATATTGAGATATATATATATATATATATATATATATATATATATATATATATATATATTAACACTCTTTTGTTAAACTTGCTCCGTATATACACTGTATTACCACAGTTCTCTATACCTGCTGCTAACCTACTTTCAGCTTACATTCATAAACATTTTTATCATTTCTCTTCTCTTATTTTCTTCTTCTTTTGGCTTTTTCCTAGTTAGGGGTAGCAACAGTGAATCATCTGTCCGCTCATGATTGGCAGTGGAGTTTTACGGTGTCGAGTTGCCAGCCCGGTGCCCAACCTTCCACAGAAGGCACAGGCACTATCCACCTACAGCAAGTCTTTGGGATGAAACCCACACTACCACAGGAAGGACATGCAGACTCGCAACACTAACTGCTGCACAACCATGGCCGCCCATCTCTCTTCTCTTATGCTTTCCCATATTCTCTTGTTCTGACTCACTGTGGTCCTTCCTGCATCTCTTTTTATAATAAGCATTCACTTTAATGCCTCAATATAATATGACAGTTTAGTAGTGTTTTTTTCTTCTTTTTTTTTTCTCTTCAGGAAATGTGTTCATTACACCCCACTCCAATACTGCAGGAGCTCTGCCACAAGGGCCAACTCACAAATGTTTTCACTGGCAATTTTGTCTTTGTACAATGTCACCCTTGCTGTGTATTAACTTCAACTAGTCAAATACATGTCAGTTTGTGCTATAAATTGGCTTTAATATTTCACCACCAAAATACTAGTCCTTGCACTCTAAGGACCCCTTACTAAGTCAGTCACTGCCACTTCTGTTGACCAGTACATTACAATGTATGCACCAATTACATAATCTTCCTGTCTGATAGGTTTCTGGATTCAGGAAATGAAAGAAAACTGTTCTACTTTGCACCTCTCTTTTAACTGTTTTGTATTGATTATAAACTGTTTACTGTCTGTTATAAATTGGCATGATTGTGGAAGCCCACAACACTTGGCTTCACTTTTCTTCCCTACCCTACCACCATTTCCCACCGTACTCTAATATTATGCTTCCTACACACACATTTCACTTTTGACAAACTTAGTACTAACATACAAACAGTCCTGTTTTTTCTTACCTAATTCCCAACTTCCATTTAATATTTTAGCACCATTCTCAACTAGTATAAAAACACAATGGACTTGACCACACTGCAAAACCCCTTTCAGACAAGGTTTAATTCATTAAGTGAACTTAATATAAACCAAATAAATAAAAACATAAAACATAAGTGCTTTTGTCTCAGTGTCTGAAACTTCATCAGATAATCATGGAAGCATTTCTACTTCCCTTTATACTATCCTAAACCAATCAGAATTACTTTATACAGTCATGTGTTAGCCAAGCCCCCAGAATAGTTTCCAAAGCCAAGTAGTTCTTTTACAAAGAAACTTACAAGTTAAAAGACTTACAACTTAAAAAATACACAGTAACAAGTCCCACACATACTAACAAATCAAACCAAATGTAACAACTCTTCAACTTTTAAAGTGCATTTTTTTAAACTAAATAAAATGTATGCAATCTATGGCTTGAATAAATAGTATACACCAATATTTAAAATGCATGAAAAATATGTATGAATATGTATATGGAAATAAACAATACGAAATATGTAAAAATATATAAAATATATATGTATGTGTCATGAAATTGTTGTTTCAAAAAATGTTTTGTAACCATGTATTTAATACCATAGCAGCATTCTACACCAGAAAAAAACTGATCAAATTGTCCACCCTGTTAATTAAAAAAAAAACATAGCTGTCTTCCTAATGCTTTTAACCTTAACAGGCAGTTAATAGAGAGTTGACCATTTAAACCAGGCCAGTTGTTAGAATTTAACTTGAGTTCCCAGTACGACTCATGCCTTTTAACATGTAATTGCCATGGACCATGTCTATCATATACATGTATTTGCTCAACATTGCAAAATTTACAGTGATGTATAGGATTTTGATTAATGTCATTAGCTAATGCATTTGTCAATTTCTTTTTCCTGACATCATAACTGTGTTCATAAGTTCTGCCGTGCAATTATCTTTTGGTTTTCCCGATATAAAGGCATGGGCATTGATTACAGGTAGCACAATATACCACCCCTGTGGAGTTACAAGTATACAAGCCATTCATGTTAATTATATGTTGGTTGAACCATAGTTGTTGTGAAGTGATGATGAACTTACAATAATTGCAACCCCCACAAGTTTTCATGCCCTTAACAGTAGTGTGTTTCAATGCTTTTTCGAACAAAGCCTTGAGATTAGTTCCCCTGCGATATATAATTCTTGTTTTTTCACTGATATTTTCCCTTAGAAGATGTTCATCAAGTAGAATTGTTCAGTTCTTCTCAAGCATGTTTTTCATTAACAGACTATCTTTTGTAAACACAGTAATAAAAGAACAATATAAGTTGTTGTCAGCATTAAATACCCCATCGACTTCACTCAAGCTCAGAGAGCAAACTTGTAACGTGTGATGACAGACATTTTTGGGGGATAGAATGGGAGCAAAATGTTTCATATGCCTTTAATTCATCACTTCATACATTGCATTGTCTATAAAGGCAGTGGAATAACCCCTTTTGGAAAACATAGATTACAAAATTTAGCATTTATCCCAAAAATCCTCTTCTCTCAAAGTCATCCTAGCTGCATGGATAAATTGGCCCTTTATGACAGCCTGTTTCTGGATAATGGGGTGGGAGCTATCAATGGAAGAAAAGTGTTGGAATATGCTTTCTTAGGCTATATTTTTGAAAAAAACATAATTTGAATTGTCCTTTATTAGTCATACATTAAGATATGCAGTGTGTTCGCTGCTGTAGGTGCAGGTAAACTTAAGAAATGGGGTTGAATCATTGATGAACTGGATGAACGGTGGGATTAGATCATCATTTCTGCCCCATAAAATAAAGATATCATCCAGGAATCTTGTACAAAACTTACACTGGGCATACAACTGTGATGTAAATAAATAGTTCTTCTCTCATTGTAACATCACAATGTTCACAAATAAACCACCACAAGGAGACCCCATGGCAATCCCTGTACATTAATGGTAAATGACTTTGTCAAATGTTAGAAAATTATTTTTACTGTGATATTTAACAATTTTTCATAAAGGTTCATTTTATCTTGTGGCAGAGTTTTTTCAGCTCGATATTTACAAAACCATTCAACCCCCAACTCGTGGTGTATAACAAAATAAAGGTCCTTAACATCTATTGTCGCAACAAATTTTCATCAAAAAACAGAGATTTTAACTTGGTATCCAAGTATTTTGCACAGGGTTGGGTAATACTGCTCCATGCATCCACTATCAGAGATGCATGTGTGGTTGTTCAATACTTTTGTGCAACTTTAGGACACCAAAAATTGAAGGTGTTTTTGGATTAGATATATTTAGGTAGTTATATTCATCAACTGTAATTGTTTTCTCCAATAGCAGATCATGTGTCTGTCCCTTTATATGCCTGTATGTCCCATTCTTTTCATAATGGGATACTTCCCTATAAGTACAGTCACTCAAAAGATGCTTCATTTTTAAGTTGTAGTCACCTTTATTTAAAATGAGTAAGCCTCCACCCTTATGTGGCTTAATTATCCTGATGTTGGTATTATTCCTTAATGATACTAGTCTTTCTCTTCACCTGTGAGGGTATCCATATTATTAAATGATCTTTGCTGGACTCGAGTATCCTAATATCCAACTCACACAATTTCTCATATAATGCTACTGTAGGGCAGAAAGGGGTGTTATAAGTACTAGAAAGTTGCAAGGGGCAACTGCTGTTGCTATATTAGAATTTTGGAAAACCACCTTAAAATTCATATTCTGTATATAGTGTTTTAAGTCCATGAGCACATGTGTAGTATCTGCAGATTGTGCTGGGAAAAGGTGAGACTCCTAGCAAAAAGGTCTAATCTTTTTCCATCAATTAAATTAATTGAATAATTGTATACCAAAAAATCACCACTACTGTTAGTTATAGTAGTACAAGAATGTAAAAGGTGATCCTGGTGCTGGGTGTGAAGCAAATTTTCATCGCTGATGTTAGCAGGAAAATTGTTTACCAATTGGAGCCAATAGGCTGCCAACTGGGGTTGGTCCACGTCCTGCTGTATAGTGACTGATGTCCCCTCTGGGATCTCGTTCCTTTTCTCTGTTGCCCCCCTCTCTGATAATTGCCCCTCCCAGGTGTTCTGATGTAAGGATGAAATTGATATCCTGCTTGTATTTGCCTGGTCCTGATTCTCTCTGACCTCCACAATTCTGGCCAGGCTTCTTGTTCTAAAGAATTGGTGTTGTCAGGTACAGGTTCATCTCCCAAGGTGTCATCTCCCACCAAGCGATCTACGTTTAGGTCAAGTTGCCCACTGTTCACTGAATTTACTGTATTAACCTGTTGTAGTTACTGTTCTTGTCCCCTCATACCCTAAACCTGAGATGAGGGTGGTGAGGGATAAGCCCTATTCTCAACTACATTTCTCCCTCCCATACTGCTTTACACTCTATTCATTCATAGACACACCCCTCCCTAATAGCACCTATCTATTCTACATTGTATTTTCTACTTTTCCCAAATAAGCCGTCAATCTTCCTGTTATAACTACATCCTCATACTCTAGCCTTTTAAACCCCTCTATTACCTTACATTCCAGAGAAGATACTAGTACAACCTAACTCTCTTCCTTCATAGAAAATACTTTCTACCTATCCTATATCAGGTTTTAAAACTCCACCACCACTACATATCCTTCTGGCCTGTAACTTCTTTCTGCCTTCTTGGTCATTACTTCCCCACTACCTGCCAACTCTAACTTTCTAATCCATTAACGTATTCAGGCTACTCCTCAGCTTATTTCTATATTCTTCTCCTGCTACTGGGCCATCTCTCATCCTACCATAACTCTATAATAGCTCTCAATATATCTCCAGCTCTGTGGCAACCACCTATTCATACTTCATCCCTGCATTTTCCATACATCTCACCAAATCTATAACTGACTAACTCCATTTCATCTCAAACCAAAACAAAATAAGGTGGAAAAATACTCTCCAAAAAATAAGTACCAGTAATTCTCCAATATAATAAAATCCTTCTAGGATGAGACATTCACCCTAATCCTGGCCCCACCTATCACAATGGACATAAAGATAATTCTCTTCCTCACATTGCTGTAACCCTAAAGCAGTTAACCCCCATAATAGTAATCTAACTTTTGCTGCCATTACACCTCCCAGCTATAGTATTATCCATAATGACAATATAAAAAGGAATGTTGGTGGTATTGCTTTAATATTTCCTAGCAACTACCACATTTCATCTTACAACAAATCAAAACCAAAATTCAATTCATCAGAGCTTTTTATTACTTTCCTAAAGTTAAACAGTTGTAAACAAATATGTATTACTGTTACATCTCTACTTGCAACAATACAGCTATATTGGAAAATATGAGGGTGGCCACGGTGGTGCAGCGGTTAGCATTGTCGCCTCACAGCAAGAGGTTTTCCAGTTCGATCCTCGGCTGGGGTGCCTTCTGTGCGGAGTCTGCATGTCCTCCCTGTGGTTGTGTGGGTTTCCTCCGGGTACTCCGGTTTCCTCCCACATCCCAAAGACATGCTGTAGGTGGATTGGACACTCTAAATTGGCCCTAGGTGTGAGTGCCTTCTGTGGAAGGTGGGGCGCCAGGCAGGCAACTTGACACCATAAAACTCCACTGCCAATCATGAGCGGACAAGTGATCCGCTATGACGACCCCTAACTGGGAAAAGCCGAAAGAAGTAGAAGATCCTACACTGAATATTCATAACAATTCCGCAAGAAAAAATACTACTAGGTGATGTGAATGTCATTTGGTTGGACATAAAGTCTAAATCCACTACATCTAGTGTGAACATATTTGGTTTCACACAACTAATTAATAGCAAAACATCAAATTCCCTATCAGACTGAATCTTAGCATCAGACTCTAGCAAATATACCACCTTAGCAACAATGTCTAACTGTCTCAATGATCATCTCCCAATCTATACAACCAGACATCTCACACATCCACTTAAACAGCATGTTTTTAAAACAACACTCAACCTTTCCAAGTTTAACCCAGAAATATTCATTACTACCCTATCATCTATTAACTGGAACTTCATAAAAATCATCCTCTTTAGATGATGCTGTAAATGATTTCAATACAGCTTTCCTGAATATCCTAAATAGCCTTCCACATTCTAGAAGAAAGAGAGTAAAAACAAATAATGCAATTTGACTATCTAAAAAGAGAAGAATACTAATAAAGCAGGACAGAGAAAAAACATGGAAAGAATGGCAAACATATAAAACACCACGATATCTTGAAAACTTCAGAATGCATTGCAATTGTACTAAAAAGCAAATTAATGAAGACAAAAAACTATACTATAACTGCTTTTGGAATAATAGTAAACACCTCCTTAAAAAGTTCTGGATAGCCATTAAAGAAATCTTGCATCCAGACCATAAATTCTGTCTTAACCCCTCTCCCAATAAATCATCAAAATACAATGCAATTCAACTCATATTTCATAGGTAATTTAACATCTCTAACCAACGATTCCCCAACATCTAATCCTAACCTTGCCCAGCAGCCATTTATCACCACATCCACTTTCATCTTCAGACCTGTGTCCACATCCTATATAAAACTACTCTTAAACAAACTCAGTCCATGCTCGACTTCAGCTGATGACCTTCCAAACTAGTACTTTAAAACAGCAGCCAGTACCATTGCCTACCCTGTCTTGGTCCTTATAAATAGGTCAGTCCAGGAATGCCACATTCCCTCTCTCTGGAAAAATGTCACAGATTATCCATCTGCAGATAGAAAGAAATTCAATAGGCATTACTAACTTAAGACCTATAGCAATGTTATTGCCTCTCTCCAAAATGCTTGAAAAATGTATTCAAAAACAACTGCTGAACTATCACCTGCAGAAAGAGCTCCTGTCCCCCACATAAAATGGCTTCCATCCTTCCTATAGTACTAGCACTGAACTTCTAACCTATGTTGATACTGTCAATAAAGCTAGAAATAATGGCAAACTAGTCTCCGCCTTATTTCTAGACTTGTCTGAAGCCTTCGACACAGTTTGTCACAGCAAACTTCTACTTCAAATGTCTTCATTAGGTGTCTGTCAGCCCACCCTTCTATGGTTCAAAAGCTACCTATCCAATAGGTATCAATCAGTAAAATAGCACTCCACACTCTCTCTATAACTCCCACCGGTGAACCACAAGGCTATGTCCTTGGTCTCCTCCTCTTAAACTTTCTCACTAACACCCTCCACACATCCATACAACAGGTCTCCCTAATAAAGTATATAGATGGCTCCACACTCATTTGTACATCTGACAACATGGCACACCTCCAAAAAATTACTCATGAAGCTTTAACAGCAACTGAAACATGGCTTTGTAACTCACAACTCATGCTCAACCCTAAGAAAACAAACTACTATTTATTTCTCCATATCCCTCTACCATTAAAAAACAAAATTTAAAGTCCTCTCTCTTAATAATACAATCCTTGAAGTCACTTCTAATCGCAAGTTATTTGGGATGATAGTGGATGATAATCTTAAATTTGACCTGCATATACAAAACTGTATAAGAAAAATATAGAGCTAAAAACGTTCTCACTGATGCAACTAAAGCTACACATCCCACTACTCATCTCTCCACACTTTTTTTATGGTGTTTCCATCCTTACTAACCTTCATGCTTCTCAAAACTTGAACAATGCCATAACAAAGTTGCTAAATTTGTATCAAATACTCCTTTTAGAACCCACCACTGTATAGCATTAAAAAGCATAATTTTTAGAATTACCCCACCAACTAACATATACACAGCTTCTTACCTCCTAAAAAATATCCAGAATCCATCTTCTTGTCCAGCACTAAATAACATTCAATACAACTATGTTCCCAGTCAGTCATTTTACGACCCAATGACCAAAACCTCCTGTCTGTCCACAGACCTATCAAATCCGTTCGGCACTATCTGTATCGTACCATATTGCTAAGGCCTGTAACTCCTTATTTGTATCCGTCAGATCAATACCCTTCCTCCCATCCTTCAAAACCATTCTGGAAGACTTCCTAGCCAAAAGCTGTCTCTGGTCTTACTCAGCACCAGTATAGGCTATATCCCTAAACGTGGACAAATACCTAATCATTTCTTTGCATTTCCTTACTCTCCCTTCTTCACCCACTTCCTTACGTCTATCAATTTCTCTCCCCTGCCTTTCTCTGTAAATATACCATAAGCCTGCTATTTTCTCACTTTGTATTGCAATTCTTGTTTGCATTATACTAACTTACCTTTCATTTCTCTATCAATTGGCTAACAATTCTCTTATTTAATCATTGTCATATAACTTGTATATAGTCTTAACCAATATTTTTATATTATGTCTAATTTGGCATAATTATTTAAACTGTAATTGTTTTTTGTAGTATTTTTAAAGACTGTAAAATTATAGTTGTTAAAATGTTTTTTAATACTCTGGAGCTTTTCTCCCCAGGCCTCCATTAAAAATGGGCTCCTACCTGGTTGGAATTTCTTGATAGTCAAATATCAATAAATAAAGTAATTAATTCTATTATTACCACACTACTACTTCTACCCTTTCCTCCTCACTTTATGCAGGTACTACATGTCACAGCTCTCCAAGTTACCTCAAGTTCAAGCCTTAGTCTCTTACTATGTTCTAAAAATCATTGAAGAAAACACAATTGTACACTGTGATCATGTATTTAAACTTCAATTGATATATTAGAACTTGCATTGCTATTGTGTCATTGAAAAAGATACTGGAGTCATGGACAGTAGAGTGTCATCAGGCGAATAACCACTCTAAACGTAGTGCAGTTAGGCACACAAAAGTGTACTAGTGATTGGTGACTGCAAAGTCAAACACACTGACTCATCTCTCATGAGGCTGCATAAAGAGAGGGTGATGGTGGTGAGCTGCCTTTCAAGAGTCAAGATCTCTGGCATATTAAGGGCTATAAGGACACTTAAGTCAAACAAATGTGATTATCACATGGTAGTGATCCATGTGGGTGTGAACAACTTGGAGCGTAGAATCCTGAGGGATATTCAGAGAGGCATGACAGCTCTCCATGCATATTATTTATGTTTATGGATATCAGGCTTGGTCTTGAGCCCTGTGATTTTGTAGTATAGCCAAGCGACCTACTTATGCTGTGCTGAAAATGCCAAAAAAAATTGCTGAAACATGCATGTCTACAGCTACTGGAGTTTAGCTTTATTGGCCTGAATGTACCATAAAGACTTAAAAAGTAAAAAGTCGTGGATGTTCAGAACCCTTATAGCTGAAATTTGGTATGTCCTTCAGGGTTCATTTGCTTATATCCCATGGGACTGTACTACAGGAGTTTTAAGGTATTACATAGTGAAGACTCTACATAGGCTGGGTCTTTCTTGTAGATTTTAGTAAATGGCTTGTCTATGTGACCTTTTGTCCCCTTGGCTTGGATGTTGTTTGGGATATTTTGCAGGTACCCTTATGTGTTTCTTTGTTTCTAAATTATAGCCTAATAATCCAATTATGCTGTAGTGACAAGGTCATAAAAAAGGCCAAAATGCGCATGTCTGCAACTACTGGAGTTTATCTTTATTGGCCTGAATGTACCCATCAAAATGCAACAAAGTGATGGGTATTCAAAAGCCATATAGCTGAAACATTGGTATGTCCTTAAGTGGTCATTTGCATATACCCTATGGGTCCCTACTACAGGAGGTTATGGGTACTACACAGTAAACACTGTAGCTTTGCTGGTTCTTTCTTGCTATTTTTACTACTGGAAAATGAATCCAATAGCATGTAGCAGAAATAGGGCCTAGTCTTCTGATCTTCTGACAACAAAGGCAAATGTACTACCTTTTTTGCCACTGACACTGACAACTACAGAAATGAAGGAGAGCAAAATATCAGAATTTGAGTGAACATAAATGTCAGCTGAAGTAACGGCTGTAATCTGAACCTTTAAATTACTTTGTTCTTTTCCCTGAGATGGAGTGAATTTGGAGAGGATTATATTACATAACGGCAACATGAAGTAGAGCTGCCTGCCTGGTGGGTGTACCCCCCCACAGTAAAATTGTTTCAGAAATGTTTTATTCAGCTGGCTGATTTGTAAACTAGTTCAGTAGTGTTCACTGAAGAGAATTAGATCCATAATAATTAATGCTTTGTATTACCGGGAATATGGAATCGTACACAATTTAATTTGATAGAAGACTGGAAGTATAAGCTCGTTTGCACCTTACAACACTCAGTAGTACTTCATTGCACTATAACCATTCTAAAACAATCTCATTAAATGTCAGTGAACATTGCTCCCATGATATTAAAACAACCAATTATATCTTACTACAATAAGTAATAACTACTATGCAAAAATGGTTTGTACATATTATAAATAAGATTAATTGCTTCAACTCTGTCATTTTAATTGACATTTAAAATGTATTCCATTAGTTAGTCATGTTTTTTATTTGCCTCTTGTGAAGATAGGTGAAGGCTGCCAGCTTAGCCGGATAGAATTTTGTAGATAATTATGTCATGATACTGTCCAAGTCACTCCAATAAGCTTTGCTGTTCAATCACACTTACCATTTGGATAATAATATTGCACAGTAATAATTGGACACCCTTTAATAAGGGCATTTTTAGTAGCTGATAGATATAACTGGGTGGTGGCAGCTGGTACTACCTTTTAGACTGGGCAGAAAGGGGGCACAGCAGAAAATCTGTGCCAGCCTTCCCCAGGAGTGTCTGTATGTTTGTATATAATTCATATCGCAAAGCGTGTGTGTGTGTGTGTGTGTGTGTGTGTGTGTGTGTGTGTGTGTGTGTGTGTGTGTGCTTGTGCATGTCAGCTTACTTGGGCAGGGACATGAAGCACTGGTTGGACAGAGAGGGTGCTGGAGATCTTAGCTTGCACACTAGGCTGAGATCTGGACCTTATAGCTGTGCCAGTGGGGAGTCTTATTGGAGATCTGGAGAGAAAGGGAGAAACCAGCCCCAGACTGACTGTGGTCTCTGTATGCTCTTAAGGGAAGTTGTACTTTACTGTGTGTGTATTTGTTATCCTCCCCTATGTGGATGCCCCTCTCTGATGTTAGTGGTGAGGATTGAGGCTCCTTGATTGTTGGGCCAGTGCAAGGGCGTTACACCTCTGACAAAATTTTCCATTGAAACTCATGATAATCCAGGACTCTTTTTAAATCTCCACTACTACTGTCAGCTCAGCCCTTTCTAATACACAGAACAAAATGTTCTTATATGTATTACATTCTGATATATGCTTTGCCAAAACATGAGTCCAGGTCTTCTTTTTCACTACATATGTTTCCATTATTTGTTTAGACCATTTTTTTAACTTTGCATCCAATATAAAAAGCTGCACAGGATTTACACTCAGCTATTGTATCACAGTTCTAATTTGCTCCTAGACTATACATTTTAGTAATGTGTTGATTAAAATACTATAGACTACTGACAGCATGCAGAAATTGTGAGCACATATCACAAGAAAATGCACCAGGACTTCTAGTTTCACTAGTTATCTTTTTTGTTATCTTACATTTCCCTTATAGTATGTCTCCTGTATTAGAACATTTTGTTGGTTCTTGCCCACTGAATTGTGTCATATCTCCTTGAACCCCCCCAAAATACTCAATTTGTTCTTTAATAGATTGCTATTGGCTAGAGAATCTATACTAAAAGACAGAGTCATAACCATATGCCCACCTACCCCATACAGATGATCAGTTTTGATAACTCTCTTGAACAATACTAACATGGAGGAACATTTTGAAACTCTTTCATGTTTCGTTCACTATTTTCTTCACTTGGATTATCTTACTGATTTGCCCATCTCATTATCAAATACTTTATCAGCTATTTCTTCCAATACTAATTTTATCATAACCAGGATTCATACTGATACAGAAAAATTAGAAATTACTGGCCATATTTTAATTCATGTCCTGATCTTACTAGTCACTTCATCTTTAAAAACACATAAATCTTTATTTTAAAGGTAGGTGAACTAGACTGCAGGTGTCCATTTCCAAGCAAGACTGCTTACAATAAATACAACAAATGTAAGTGCCATTTGGAGACAGACAATGAATAATCACATATTTACATGTTTTATATAATAAACAGTCACAGCTGCCAATGAACCTAACTATACAGGTGAATAAGAGAATAACAGCTTAGTACAGTGTTGTAAAGTGACAACATTATTTGCAATCCTTTTTTTAAGAAGAAAAGAGTGTATGAAGACAGATAGCTGCATACGGCAGGTTTCGCTGTCTATTGTAGTAAATATAGCAGTGCGGCTAATGTCATATGAGAGGAGGAAGAGGGTAAATGAAGGTTTCATGAATGGGTACACAGTTTTATTGTGCTTTCCAATATGGAACAATGGAAAAGCAGCAATATGGTAGCATAAAGCTCTAAAACATTGCCTGGTAATTATTAAAACCATTCCTGCCTTTGTATGTGTTATACAATGATGCTTCCTCCTGGGAACACTGACTATGACTCCACATGTCCTGTTTGGTTTATAAGCTCCTAGTTTCAGAGTTGTACAATTGGCTAACAGACACTTGGGTCCTTATAAGCCTAGCTGGGATATAAACTAACTCATATGTCATAATTTAACAGTTTTTTTAGTTTATGTGTTGCTATGAATGGGGACATGGCTTTAGGAGGGCCACATTTTCTTAAGCAACACGAGTGGAATGCTGGCAGCTTGGGTTAATTAATGAAACAGTCAGTCCTGTGATCTGGAAAAGGTAAGATAAAGTCTGACTAGCACTCATGAGGGGTAAGATACAGATTAGAACTGCGGAGAAACAGACATATAGAAGCTCTGACCCCCACCCAGGATAGAACATGAAGATCTGTGCAGTAGAGAGACGGAAAGAGAAGTCAAGGTGTTCCAGTACATGGACTCCCAATGAAAGACAAGTCATTGACAACTGTCAAATGTCTGTATTAAGGTATGGCGCCGCACTGAGGGCAGGAAAGTTTTTCAGCCTGCATTAACAGTCCTGTACATTATTGTTTTTAGTAACTGCTACAAATATTCTTAAGTCCTGTCAAATAATTTTATTGGCATTTGACCTACTGCTGTACTGGCCACTATAGATATACACACATGACTTGGGACACAGTCAGTACCAGCCCCTTAACTCTGGTCTCAGTTTAACAGTGCCATTTTCAAATATAATCTGTCTCTTAGTTACCCTGCTACTCATAGTGCATCAGACACCCCCTACACACACACACACACACACACACGCACACACACACACACACACACACACACACACACACACACACACATACACTCACACACACACACACAGACACACACTCACACACACACGTGTGTGCGCGCGCGCACATGCACACACACACACACACTATGTTTCTAGTTTCTCTTGATATGCAGCTCTAACATAAATATTTTCCTTGCTGCAGAGAGAAGCTTCCTCTAACAGTAATGAAGTTAACCTTTGAAGTTTTAGAGTAATACAGACACAATTAATAAAAGTTAAACTGGATAAAAATGATTTTCTGCAATCAGGAAATCTTCTCCGATTGTTTTTTTTTAGCCAAATTACAATACTTCCTAAAAATGGTAAAACTACCACTCTGGGCTGATTATTAACAAGTCACCATAACTTATAACTGTAACTTATAACTTGGGTGCTCCCATGGTACTTTCACTAGCACACTTAGCGACCACCTGCCTATATGTGCAACAAGAGAATGCTATACTGCTGCCAGGGAACACACATATAAATCATCCCCCAACAGGAACAACTTTGACCCACAACTGTTTAACACCTCACAACAGTCTCACAAGTGGAACATCCTAAAAATGTTGCCATGTGATGATGCTGTTTTGTATTTTAGTAAGATATTTATAGAACTGCTAAACAGAATGCCCACGCCCCGTTAGGCTCAACACATTCAAGCCTATAGCTCCTTTTTTGTATTTGTCCAGTTAACACCCATGGCTCATACCTCTCAACTACTTAGAGCAAGAAATCTGTACAAAGCCAAAATAATTGGGGGACAAAGGCCCAAAAATAGGATACTTTTAAAATATTGCTCTTATAAATTTAGAAAGTTGATAGAATAAAAGGTTTTTACATTAGTAGTGAAGGTATAGGCCCAGGAACTACACAAACCAAAGTCCAAACCACAAATCCAATTTATTGACAGCAAAAACAGACCAAATGCAGTTAATGATTTGCCAGAAAACCACAATTTTATGAGAAACAGACCAAAATATGAGGCAAAAAATATATGAAGATTCTGGAAAAATCTGGACTGTTGAGAGGTATGCCACAGCTTCTTATGGTGTCCAGACCATTTTTGAGCCTGGCTTCTTTAATTAATTGACTTACCAGCTAGTAATGGGCAGTATTAGAAAAGGCAAGGAATAATTAAAAAATTGACACTAAGACTGTTAATGTAGGATGTCCCACAGTAGAGAAATCAATCACTTTTTGCCAATTATTATTCATATTTTCATATTGATGTTCATACTTTCATAATTGAGAGACCTGCATGCTATTACTTATTTATTTATTTATTTATTTACTTATTTATTTCCAGTTTGATAACCGGGGAAGTCCACTGGGCCCGAAAGCCTGTTTTCAGTGGAGGCCCGGGGAGAAAAGCTCCATATTACAAACACACTGCACACTTAAAGCTCCATATTCCTAAACACATTGCACACTTAAACAATTTACAAACAAGTAAAAATAACATTTTTATACACTTGTATTGTTAGCATAGAAGAAAAATATACATAGATATGAAATGCAAATGAAGTAAATCAGAGGAGAAGTGTAGGAAAAAGGAGGCGCAAAGAATTAAAGGAGAAGAGATGCCAGGAGGAGGATAAAAAGAACAGTGGGACAAAGATTCATTTTATGTTTGTGGTAAAAGATACATCGTATGGAAATGGTAAAAGATGCAGTGCAAGAATAGGCATATAGGCAGTGGGGAAGTGAAGATATAAAAAGTATTTACATAGAGTTTATACAGGGGAAAAGAAGATAAAGAAGTAGAGGGTGGGGAGCTTGAAGAAAGAGTTGGAAGAAGAGGGGCAGGAGGGAGAAAATTTGAAACCGGGCTGTAATAGGATCTAGGCAGGAAGTATACAATTACATTTCCAGTTTTGGGAGAGGTGAGAATGGAGTAGAGATTTGAATTGTTCAGGGCTTGTAGTGACTCCTAGCAGGGGAGGAAGCAAGTTCCATTTTTTTGCTGTAGTATAAGAAAGTAAAAGGTGGCCAGGGGGTCGTTTAGGTTTATGCACTGAAAGAAGATTTTGGTGGCCTGATCTTAGGGGCCTGAGAGGAGTGTAGAAAGTTCAGTAAAGAGACAGGCTAGCAAGTACGACTGGTGCTCGGCAACCAAGCTAGTGTGAACAATATTGAGAAAAAAGCCAGCACCTCGAGTGGTTCCAATACTAATATTTTATTATACAAGAACTAGACCGGTTTCAGCTATTCAAGCTTTCATCAGTAGTTAGAAAACACAAAATAAGAGTTGCTCCTTATATACCCTATAAGAGAGCTATGACATCACTTCCTGTCTTGGAAGAAAAAAATTATTAATTATGTTACAAATAATGATGAAAAATAAAACATATATTAGTGGCATACAATAAATGTGCAAAGATTGTTGTTGTCCATCTGATGCTGTACCAAACCATCAATAATATCAATTATAGAAAAATAAAATAAAACATTACCTTGATGTTGTGAAGTAGATGAGTGCTGCATGAAGATGAAGAAGGTTAGCATAATAATACATAGTTATTGATAATGATATCCATAATAAATGTTGGGTCACACTATGAATAGATGTCTTGTTCGATAAGAAAAAGAGGAGAATTGTGGGTATAATAAGAATTTGTGAAAAATTCACATTTTGTCATTAAGACCTGGTGGGAAGAGTCCACCCAATTTAACTATCCATCTTTTCTCTTTATTGTTAAGAATCTCATGCCATCCTGTTTTAAATGCCCTATTACCAATGATGTTATCAATGATGCAAAAAGAAAATTTGGCCGTAGGATGCTTAAAAGTGTGTCTGTATAATGCGTTTGTTGATCTGCAATTCCTGATATCTCCCAAATGTTCTGATATCCTGATACGGAATTGTCTGGATGTTTGACCTACATAGAATGCCTGGCACATGCATGTAGCTAGATAAATGATCCAGTCAGAACTGCAGTTCCCAAAGATTTTGATATCATGTACCTGGCCAGTATTCTTGCTTGTGAAGCTTTTAGTTTTGAATATATATCCACAAAAACTACAGTGGCCACAGGGATATGTGCCCACTAATTTGTCCCCTGTTAACGTTCTCTGCGTATCACAGTTGTCATGCATGATACTCCTTTTATAATGAGAAAAATGGGAGCCTAATGTTCTGCCCTTCCTGTAAGAGAAATAACAACGTTCTCCTAAATAGCCCTCCAAAAGAGGGTGGGATGTAAGTATATTCCAATGTGTATTGATAATATTGATAAGATTGTAACTGTTTCTTCCATATGTGGTGATAAATCTACATATGTCTGGATTATTAGATCTGGCTTGTTTCTTGTAAATTAGTAGTGAGTCCCTGGGTTGCGTTTTGCTCCATTGTACCGCAGAACAATGGGAGTGTAGAAAAGCAAGATATTAGATAGTGCAGGGCAAGCAGTGGGTTTAAAAATTAGTTTGTGGGCAGTAGTAAGTTGGAGGTAGTCAAGATGATGAGGGAGTTCTAGCCATTGAAGACTATGGAGGGAGATGCAATGGTGTGTAGAATGAGTAGAGTTAGTAGCGAATTTGGCGATTTTGTTGTAGCAGCTTTCAAGTTTTGAGGAGATAGAAGCTGTGAGGTTGGTTAGAAGAGGAGCACCATACAATAGAGAAGGTAGAAGGAAGGTAGAGACGAGTGTTTGTCTTGTAGCTAATGGTAGAAAGTTAGCGTTTTTATAAAGCATACCGAGCTTCTGATGGTATTTTTTTATGTTTAGTTGAATATGAGTATTAAATTTCAGGTGTTCATCAATGGTAACACCAAGTAATTTGGCACAACTAACAACTTCTATTGAGGAGTGGGAGAGGCTGGTGATCTTGAAAGAGGGCTTATCAAGTGGGAGTGCTTTTGAGATGGAGAAGAGAATGATATGGGATTTACTGGCATTAAGGGAGAGATGGTTTTGAAGCATCCAATTCTCTGTAGTTGTGAAGGCCAATTGGGTCTTGGCCTGGAGCTCAGGAAGGCTAGAGGCTGAACAGACTAAAGTGGAGTCATCTGCATATTGCACTATTTGGGAGTGAGGAATTGCAGAGTGAAAAGCATTGATGAAGACATTAAAGAGCATAGGTCCGAGAATAGAACCCTGTGGAACTCCGGGAGGGGTAGGTAGGAAGGTACATGTACCCGTTTGCCATTTCACAGCTTGGGATCTATCTGAGAGATAACTTTTGAACCAAGAAAGGGAATCGAGGGAGAGACTGAGGTTAGAAAGGTGATTAAGAAGGAGTGTGTGTGATACCGTGTTGAATGCCTTGGAAAGGTCAAGAAGGACAGTGGAGACAATATCTCCAGAATCACGGGCATGGTTGACAATGTCTAAGAAAGAGGGGAGAGCAGTAATGGTACTGTGGCCAGGACGGAAACTGTGTTGAGTAGGGGTGAGGAGATGGTTACTTAGGAGGTGGGGCATGAGTTGCAGGTGGATACATTTTTCAAGCACTTTTGAAATTGGGGAAGGAATGGCTATTGGGCGGAAGTTAGAAATGCTATTATTTTTGCCTCCTTTATGAAGGGGCAGAATATAGGCAGTTCACCATAGTTTGGGAACATAAGATTCCTGGATGGATCTATTGATGAGAATGCGGATGGGTATGGTGATGAAGGATATGATCCTATTGAAGGATATGGTGTGAAATGCTATGGTGGGAGACTGGAAAACTCGTTATTGTCCATTTATATCACAATATACTGGAGATATACTGGAGATACTGCAATTTTTTTTAGTAATTATGGCAGTCAGCAGTATTTCCATATATACTTCAAAAAATAAGTGAATTACAAGCTATTGCATGACGTCAGGTAAAACCTTAGGTATTGTTGAAGAAAACTGTCACTGATATTTGCACTGTAAGTTGCACAACTTTAGAGATATTCATTGTTAGTTATATTGCTAATTATATAATCAATCATATGTTTTCATATTTTTGTAAATATCTCAATAAACATGCATCCAGGGAAGAATTTTGTGCTGTCATGTCAAAGTTGAAGTCTACAAAAGCGTTCTAACAACAATATAGAATTTACATGGTATTGCAATTTGTTTATGAAAGTTTAGCAAAAAATATAACTCTGGGTGTGTGTGCATTTATATTATATCATAATATTTATGGAAAGACTATAAATGCAATGACAGTTTTCATTATTGTATTGTCCATATAATACTTAAATTTATCATGCTCCCGAATGAAAGGATGTGTGTAGGCTGCTAGAGGTACAACATTCTACACCACATAAGTGCTAAACAACACTGCTCCTTGGCTCACTCCTACTACCAGGAAATTGATGAGGAATATAGATAAAGCCTGGAAGGAATGGCTCAATAATAAAACAGAAAACAATCTTCAACAATATGAATACTTATGAAATAAAATCAAATGGCATATCAAACTTGACAAAAAATTGTATTACTCTACTTTGCAAAATAGATGTTACAAAAATTCTAGACAATTCTGGACCACCATATCTAAAATACTACACCCTGGCTCAAATGGACATCCAATCCCCAACACCCATTGCTCACTGGAAGAGACAGCTAATGCTTTCAATGATCACTTTATCTCTTGCATCACTAAGCTACTTCATAATGAAACTCAAAACATATAAACCTCCTCGAATAATCTGATCACATCCCACCCAGTGTCACCTCACAGTTCCTTTCCTTTCAACCAGTATCCACCACAACAATCAAGAAATACCTCAAACAAATTAAACCAAGTACACTAGCTCCAGATGAAATTCCTAGTGAATTCCTTTCCAATATCCATTCTCATAAATTGGCTTATTTAGGAATTACATGAATCAGTGATATGGAAAAAATCACACATCATCCCACTTCACAAGGGAGGTAACCCCAATGATATATCCAACTTTAGACCTATTGCCATTCTCTCTGCTCTTTCAAAAATCTATGAAAAATGTATTCATAATCACTTAATGACTCATTTACATGCAGACAGCCTCCCTACTCCCACAGAACATGGTTTCAAACCAGGCCATAGCACCACCACAGCTCTCCTAAACTTCACGGACACTATTAACCTAGCCAGAGTTAAAGACCAACTGGTTTCTGCCCTGTTTCTGGATATGCCCAAGGCCTTTGATGCCATTTCCCATAGACTTCATCTAAAACAAGTCTCTTCACTTAGCCTGTCAAACACTTCCACAAACTGGTTCTCTCTCTGTGCATCCCCCAGACAATCTGCTTCACATTAATCTGTTCTGCCAATGACCTAATTATTCTACAATACCTCACCCAAGAATCATTTTCATCGACTGATAGCTGACTCAGTAACTCCCAGCTTCTACTCAACCCAAAAAAACAATACAAAAAAATATACAAATAAAGCTGTTGCTATTCCTCCCAAAAGGCCTTACGTACTTCAAAAATAACACCCTTATAGAAGTCATCTGTCATACAAAGCTACTGGGCATGACAATGCATGATATCCTGAAATTTGACTTCCATCTGCTACAGGTTGTCAAAAAAAACTCACCAAAAATTAGGGACACTCTATAGAACAACAAATATTTAATTGATTCATCAAAAAAACTCTTTGCCTCTACACTCCTACTCCCCACATTACTATATGGTTCCCCAGTACTGCTTAACCTTCAAGCTTCCATCCAAAATTAACCAAACTAGTGCTATAATAGAATAGCAAAATTTGTTACTAACTAACCAAATAGAACTCATCACTGTTTAGCCTTAAAACAGCTTGATTGGCTTGAATTACCCAAGCAACTCACTTACACCCAACTACTCCTAGTCCACAAATTAATATACAAGCCAGAACATAGCAAAGCCCTGCTAGGCTTATTGCATACATACACCCCTGCTACGCCACTTCGATCTGGAAACAAAATGCTCCTCACGACCTACAAACCACACCTGTCAGCAGGAACCTCTCTCTATATTCCAACTATGTAGCCCACTCCTGGAACTCTATCCCCTTTTCCCTTAAATATACTAGCAACCTTTCCAATTTTAAGAACAGTCTAAACAATATCTATCTAACACCTGCACCTGCACAACCCTCAGAATGGATGCATGACCACCTACTCACTATAACTATGTCTTTCTCACTCTGAATTTTATTTTTATTTTATTTTTATTTTATATTTGTTTACCGGGAAAAAATTCACTAACACCTCTATATTTTATCAGGTAGTAATGATCTAACATCAAAAGAAGCTTTCACATTAATGATACCGTACTCATGTATGCTCTTCAACCTATTCAGCTGACACTTACTGCTATGTATTTTCTTCCCTCGTGCCCTTCCACAACATTCTCTTCTTTTTAATAATTATGCACCCTCTCTCTCTCTATGTACTTGATTTTCCCTCCTGCCCATTACTCCTCCTCACCTCATTCTATTCGTCTATCTATTTTTGGTATCACAACACTTTCTTATTTCTCGTCTCCATATATTATTAGAAGTATAGTCAATATTTTGAATAGCTATGTATTAGTTTACATGACAAAGACTATCCCTTTCTGCAAAGTGTCTTGCTACTTGCAGTATGCATTGTATTCTTGATCACAACTTATCCTAGTAATTTTCTATAAATGTATTTCAATCTGTCTGTGTTTTATCTGTTGTGAGGATTTTCTCTCCTTGTATACAATTATTTATCACCTACTGTAAAATGTTTTTCTGTGTGTTTTTGTGGAGACATTCTACTTAACTCATTGTACAGTATTTAATCTGTTGAGAGGCTGTTCTCCCCTTGTATATAATTATTCATCTACTGTTGAAATTTTTTGAGTCTATTGTGGAATTTTTCTCCATGGGCCTCCACTGGAAATGGCTCTTTCAGACTTTCAAGATTATTAAAGGACAAATAAAATAACAGTTATTTATTTATTTCAATAACAAAAAGGTCCCCTGGTGGAGTGAATGCCCCGTAGCTTCAGGCAGTATATAAATCTTAAAACGTAGTAGAAACAAGCTTCGGGGTAACCACGGAAATATTCTCTCCTACTACAGGAGAAATTTAGCTCACAGTCCACTCAAAATAATAATCCAAGCTTTATAGTGATGAACAGATTCAGGTAACACCGTTGTAAAAAACTGGTTTAATACACAAAAAAGGTTAGCGCTTTCAAATATGCTTCATCAGACCGTTATTTTTTAAAAAATCTTTCAATGAACCTTTTATATCAAAGCGCTAACCTTTTTTGTGTATTAAACCAGTTTGGATTATTATTTTGAGTGGATTGCGAGCTAAATTTCTCCTGTAGTAGGAGAGAATATTTCCGTGGTTACCCCGAAGCTTGTTTCTACTACATTTTAATATTTATTTATTTATTTATTTATTTATTGCATTTGTTTACCAGGGTAAGTCCACTGGGCCTAAAAGAGCCCATTTTCAGTGGAGGCCCGGGGATAAAAACTCCAACGAGATACAGAAAAAATATAAACATTAATTAGTACAGAAGCAGAAACAGTGTTATAGATCGTAAATATGGTAACATATACAGAATATATACATAAAAGCAGGAATCTAGTTTGTTTGATTACAGCAATATATACAGAAAATATACATTAAAGCAGAATTCAATGAATTCAATCAGAGTGGTATAAACAGAGATCAGTATTATTGGACCAGTATCAACAATTGAAGATAAAAATAAATATGGAGAAAATATCATCAGTCACTAGTAGCAAAAGACATAGGAGTTTAGTAATCATATAAGGAGAGTGAAGAGGTTAGGTTATTAAGCAGGAACATAGCCAGGAAGAGTTGAGATGATTTTTCAGCATTTGTTTGAAAGTGGTGGTGCTGCCTGTGTTTCTTATAGAAGGCGGAAGTGAGTTCCATAGTTTGGCAATGGTGAAGGAAGAGAGGAGTTGACCAGCAGGTAAGGTGGGCTTATCTACTTTTAGAAGTAGATGATTTTCAGATCTTAGATGCCTGCTGGAATGATATTTAACAAGTAGACTTGAGAGAACAGGACAGTCTGTGGGTCTGTAGATTATTTTGTGCACAGTAGTTAGTTGGGTGAATGAGAGATAATAATGTGGAAGCATTCTGTAGGGGTTAAAACAATGGCATTTGGGTAGGGTTCTGCAGGAGAAGACAGTTGCTTAGGGGTTATTTCTTATCTAAATAGACCAAATGTGCTGTTTCCTGCTAGCACAGGCATGTATTCATAGATCGCAGTGGAACTGTTCATCACATCTGTTCCTGAGTACAATATCTAGCCATTTCTTCTATTACCAGACTATTATCTGGTTTCTATCCAGTACCATATCTTGGGGCTTATTACTGAACTGTTCTGTTTTTGAACACTGTTCCTTATATATTGCCTCTGTCAACACTTTCCTGCTAAGCTACTTACTGAAATTCTCTAGCGTAAAGTAATATGCCCTCATTGTTGTGAAAGTATATTGCCACAGATGCCACATAGCACTAATTTAAAGGTACCACATATCCTATCTCCGTAGTTGTTTAACTCCAACTCCTAAACTCACAGAAGGAAATTAGTCCCTCCAAGCTGTAGTTATTAGCTTCCCACGTTTGTAAACTGCCCCCATATGATCTTCTAAAAAATAGTCTTGAGTCTAAAAATATGTCATACTACAGAAAGTATTGCCTGCAATCCTTTATTAGTTAGGGAAGGGGGTGGACGCATGTTCACAATCTTACTTCAGAAGGCCATTAAAGTATTTATAATAACTACGGGTGTTGCCTGCCAGTGCGTAAAACACAGTTACCTGTTGTTTTTCTGCTGTCTTGTTGAGGTCTTATGCTGACATGTGAAGAAGAACTGGATGCATTAATAATGAGCTGAATTAGAGCTAGAAAACGGTGTGTTTCTTCTTCATTCCCTGTAGGTCCAACCCCAAGTGTCTTGCCTTTCTACTTAAAACACCTGCTGCTCTTCAAAGCAAGCTTCTGGCTGCTGGAAAGAAAGCACTTACACTTTTACTTTGTTTTGAAGAAAAGAAAATGGAAGTATGATGTTGCTGAGCAACTGAATACATGCTGCTATTTTATTCTTAGCTATGCTAACATATATACGTAGTCAGAATACGTGGCTTTTTTTGCAGGCAATTAAGGAACTAATTTTCAAAATTTTAACTCATGGAAAAACTAGGGTACCTTTCAAGCTTGCTTCAAACTGGAAACAATATAATTGGTATCTTGTTTTGTGGAAATGGCTGCTTTAATGGCAAATGTACTGTGCATATAATCTTACACGTAATACTGAAGCTACATTTTCATTTCATCTTCAATAATTTTACAGGATGCATGTACAGTGTGTGTGTGTGTGTGTGTGTGTGTGTGTGTGTGTGTGTGTGTGTGTGTGTGTGTGTGTGTGTGCGTGTGCGCGAGTGAGTTTGTCTACATGTGTATGTACATTTGCACTAAGAAAGTTCATGGCAGGAGACAGATGATCTCTTGTGTGTCTGGCTAGGCTGAATTATAGGTTCATAGGTTCATAATAGTACCATCTGATGGAAAAATGTCCTCCAACTTGCAGCTGACTACATATATTAAAACAAAGAAACATATACCTTTAAAATACTGTAATGCTTAACTAATTTAGCAACAAGAGGATAGTAACATGTTTTTATACAACGTACCTTACTGAAAGTGTGGAAAAAATAAATGAAGAACATAGATACCTTACCCTTTGTTATTAGTTACCTCATTCATAAATCAGTTTGCTTCTTTTTAACAAGTCATGGGTAGACAGTATTGTCTGGAATACCCATAAAAAACACAGCACACCTTAGCAAAAATGGTGCATGGCAAAATTCAGTTAAAACCTCTAAATGATCAGAGCCTTCAGTCAAAGTCAACATTTATTTATTCTGCATTCTGCAGTTTCAGCTTTGCAAATAAATCCTGTATGATTCAAGAGAGTGACTTTGTCGTCCATGGTGTTTCTTCAGCTAAGCCTAGGGTAATACATTACTGTTTTTTAATACAATGCAGTATTTTTTTTCTTTATTTTAACAAATGTATCTTAACATGCCAAGAGTATGGATTGTGCAGACAAAATGTATTACCCTGGGAATAATGATAATTTTAAATGATACATATCATTATGCTATGTACTTATTTTTTTTAATACTTATGTGCTGGTATCTTCTAATTATTTAGCGTGTTTATAGGCCCCAAAGATTTCTAACCAAGTCAATTAAAGGTCTTAAAAGCTTCAACCACCCTGATAGATTAGCAGGACACTCAGTATACTCTGTAGGCTGCAGGGTGCTGCGAGGTTACCCGTGTTTTCTTTTTCAGGTTGTGAAACACCCCATCCTTACTGAATCTCCCATTTTTTTTCACAGAACCAATGGTTCTACAAACACCTGCACCAAGGACTTAAAGCTAGACCAACAAATAAACAAGAGTCACTGGAGAGCTAGGTTCCTAACCCAATGTGTTCACTACCTATGGGGTACGTTACCACCACAGGTCAAAGTACTACTTTGACTACCTTTAAGGTAATTCTTGATGACTGGATAGGTAGATGCAACTTTACTCCAGGATTATCACATATGGCCCTGCTCAGTTTGAGATAAAAGCAGTATTAAGTGTTTGACAAGGGAGGCAGGAACTTTTAAGTTTGTCTGCTTAAAGTTATATATGGATAGGCTTATGGTTGCTGGCCTTGTATGTTCGTCTATTATTATGTAAATCTTTTAGATGAATTGAACTGTATGACTGCTTTTTGGATTATTTAAATTGTTTTTAATGCTAGTAGCTCATGTTTGCACTCAAGACATTTCTTGAATGGTAGAACTGGTCAGCTGTGCCATTCTGGGCACGTATTTTAAATTGTTTTTATTTAAACCATTCTGCATTTCTGGAAACACTGGGAAACATAAAGGTCCTACCAAACACCCTAATATTGGGTGATTTCAATTACCCAAACATTAACTGGGAGAACTACTCAAGTACTAACTCCCCTGCCCAATTTTTCCTGAATTTATAAACTCAAATGCCCTGGTTCAACTGGTCAACACGACCACCAGAGGTGACAACTAATTGGAACTGGTCATCACTAACAAGGGCCACACCAGAAGTCAACCCCTCGCTGGTTAGATCTGACCATAAACAAATCATCTTGAATATCCATATTCTACCCCCACCCCCGGACAAGAAAATCACCGTAAAAAACTTCAAAAGCAAAGTTCACGTTACTTAAGACCGAGGTGGAAAGTTTCAAAGTCACCATGCTGAAGGATAGCACTGTCCAAGCTGCAAAATCATTTACTAATGCATTCTATGGGCAGCTACAAGAATGCATGGATCGTGCCATCCCAAGCAAAAATAAGACTCACTCCTCCAAGAAAAGGAAACCAGTCTGGTGGACTCCTGCCATAAACAAGCTATACAATAGAAGGAGGAAACTAGTACAGAAAAGAGTAAAATCCCAAGAAGGAAAGACATCCCTGATCAGTATCAGCAAGAAACTACGATCCGTCATAAAATCATCCAAGGCAAATTTTGAAAGAAAAATTGCCAAGGACTCCAAAGATAACCACAAGGCATTCTTTAGCTATGTCAAGAATCTAAGTGGCAATGCTCAGATCTGCTCGGAGTTAGTGCAGAATGGCACAAAATACACCAACACATTCTGGCTAGGCTTATAAATGCCTTCGGGCAGATACCCTAGTACCAACATATGAACCTATGAACCTATAACAAAAGGAAAAAAATTGCTGTCCAGGACCAAGAAGGAGCAGGTGCCCAGTTGGAGGCAATCTCTCCTTAGCCTGAACAAGCAAGTAAGAGCACTAGTGAAATCCCCTAAAGCCAACTTCGAGTCCAAATTGGCAACATCTACTACAGACAGTCATAAAGCCTTCTTTGCATATGTCCACAATCTCAAAGGAAGCACACAGACCTGTTCAGAACTGGTGGTTAAGGACACTACATACACAAATGCTGTAGATATAGCCAATCTACTGGCTGACAGATTCTGCGAAACATCAGTAAATCAGGACATCCCCAGTACCTTCCCCCACCTCTTATCTCTAGGGAAAAGGTCATCACTGCCCTCTCAAAGGCAAAATATACAGTCTCCATGGGACTCGATAACATCCCAGTCTGCACCCTACATGAACTCATGCATGAACTTGCAGCACCATTAGGCACCATATTCAACCAAAGCCTGAGTACTGGCTTTGTCCCAGCCGAGTGGAGGACAGTCACTGTCATCCCTTTACACAAAGGTCCACCAATCTGGGAAATTACAGACCCATCAGCCTAACTAGCCTGATCTGCAAAGCCATGGAACAGATTATCATGGACCTCATTAACAGGGACATTGGCAACCTCCAAACACTCGACCCCACACAGTTTGGCTTTTTCAAGGGGAGGTCATGTCTGTTAAATCTGGTTGACCTCTATGAGACAGTCACCAAAGCCATGGATGAGGGGAAGATGGTGCACACCACCTACCTTGACCTGGCCAAAGTCTTCGACACTATTCCTCACTTGGGCATAATAGATAAACTTTATGAACTAGGCATCAATCCATATGTTACCAGATGGGTAACAAACTGGCTTACTGAGAGAACCCACCTAATCAAAATAGGGGAAGCCACCTCAAGCAGTAGACTCTTAATGAGCGGCGTACCCCAGGGATCGGTCTTGTGGCCTCTGTTATTTGGGATATACTTCTCTGAGATGCAGGCCAAAACCAGTGGTCTATGGCTGACCAAGTTTGCAGATGACTCCAAGCTGGGTGCAGTCATCAATTCCCCAAGTGATGTGGATATCCTCCCAGAGGATCTCACCCAAACAAATGACTGGTGCCAGAAACATGGCCTCAAGCTGAATGCCAAAAAATGCATTATCATCCCCTCTGGGGAGAGTGACATCCCAACATATTATCACATTAATAACACCTTCCTAAGTACACAATCAGTAGTGACAGATGTGGGCACCCAGGTTGATAGCAACATGACTTTTGACCACCGTGTTGCTTCTGTTGTACAGAAAGCTTTCTACATGGCCCACCTCATAAGTAAGAGTATCTCATCCAGGGACAAAGAGGTCATAACATCCCTGTATTATTCCCTTATAAGGCCAATTATTGAGAACAATGCCCCCTTCAGCATGTACCCCACAAAGCACATGCAGCAGCTGGGGAGACCACAGTGGTTCCTCACCATGAGAATCCAAGACCTCAAACATCTACCCTACACAGATAGGCTAAAAGCCTTGTCCCTCTATTCAGTTTCAGACAGACTCCTCAGAGGTGACCTCTGTCTGGCATACAAACTAATCTCAGACCCCACCTTGATGGGACTGCTGCATATCCACAAGTCAAGCTCCACTCGAGTAACCCATACCTGTGACCTCAACCTGCTATGTGATATCAACAGGACTTGTTGGCAGGACAGATTTCTGTCCCAAAGACTCCCACATCTGTGGAATAGACTCCCTCTCTACATCAAGCAGAGTACATCATTATCCCTTTTTAAGCGCAACCTGGATAATTGGATGGGAAACAGAAATTACACCCCTGGGATTCCACCTGGGTCCCTGCTGGACAGGGGCTTTGGGTGCTGGCATGTCTAAACATGGGCTAAAGTCTTGGCTAGGCTTATAAGGGCCTCAGGGCCAATAGCCTAGTAACCTCCTATGATCCTATGAAATAGTTATATTTTTGAGCATGGGTCAGTACATTATTGAGAAGTTACTGCTGTTCTCTCATGGTAATGGTGCAACAGGCAGTATACTTGCCTTCGCTGCAGAAGGTAGTGGGTTCTATTCCCACACCCGGTAGGTGGAACGCTGACTTTGCAGGGCAGGATAAGGGGGTGCTGCATTCCTGAATGCATCATCCTTCAGATGAGATGTGAAACCAAGGCCCATCTGCTTGAGTTGGGGGTATCTCAGATACAGATTTCACCTAGTGGTATAAAATACCACCTTAAGCCTCCCTTGAAAAGAGGCCATTAGTCTAGTGGGACTAACTTGGTCAACAAAGGATAAATAAATAATAAAATGATTGCCGCTAGTGAATATAATGCTAATTAACTCAGAAAAAGAATGCTTAGAACTGAACTACAAATTATGCATACTTAAGCTTGCTGTTCAGCGAGCAAAGGAAAAAAAGTATAAAAAGTGCCAGTCAATTAACCAGTGACAATATCATCTCATTTGTCACATCTTGAGCATATTTGTCATTGCCACAAATAGCTGCCTACTATTATACTGACTGTTTATAGTGTATCATAGATCATACAGTGCTTGACTACTTAATATGCATATATATCGTTGTATCATATTTATATATGCTGTTTGCTGTTTATATCTGTTTTGTTTGTTTGGAGTTTTTATTCTCAGGTCCTCTTTGAAACATGCATTACCTAACAGGAACAATTTGTTTAGCCAAATGTTAATAAATGAAGAAACAAGTAAATAAACAACCAAATCAATCAATAAATAAAAAGCACAATAAGTGTAAAACTTATGGGCATTATTTCAATGAATTGTTCTTTTTCACCACAGTAAGGAGTGGAATCTGGAATGCCCTTATTACACTTGGAAATGAATAAATAACAAATCTTGTTATAATGAGGCTCCTACATTGAAGTAATTTTTACATGCATCTGCACACATATGAGCATCACAACAATAAATCTGAACAAAGGCTGCATACTCACAAAAATGGTTAGAAAACCAAAACACTAAAAAATGTAGTCAAAGCAGCAATATGAGATGGGGCAAAATACTTGTAACATGATATACTACACATCAGTTATACCAGTTCTGTATCTGAATTCCATGAGAAACAACAGTTACAGAATATATTGCATAAAGACTGCCTGTAAGACATGCCTACCACTAGTTCCACATTTAGTGGTATCTATTCAGGCAGGGGACAGAGTGGTGTGAGAAGGCACCTGAGCTCTGAAGCTTTAACTTAACTGGTAGTTGTCTGTAATGCACCACATTAATATTGGGTCATTGATTATATAATCAGTTTGTTATGTATTTGAGAAATGGATTTTCAGAAACTCACCTTGAGATAAAAGCTTGAAATCCATTTCTGGAACACATAAACAGAGCATGATCAAAGTTTTTCCACTTATACCTCTGCATATTATATATCATTTCTTAAATCAAACTTTAGAATATGCATCACCTCACCAATGCAGTCACAGTGAGTATTTTGTATAGTGCTTAGGTAGTGTTCCTGTAAATCACCAATACCTTGCAAATTGTTACTGTTCACTCGGTAGTTATGCTGATGACCTTAGACATTCTCATAGCCATGTAAGACAGTCACAGTGAGGTTTCTGGCAAAAGGTTTTTTACAGGACTTTAGTTATCCTGCACTAAAAATGCCCAATGCTGAAAACTGCCTTTGGACTGCTGATCTCTTCTGGCTGAGCTGTTTGTCTTTTCGGCTTTTCCCGGTTAGGGGGTTGCCACAGCAGAACTCCGGTCCGCTAATAATTGGCAGTAGATTTTTTTATGGTGCTGAGTTGCTAGCCCAACGCCCAACCTTCAGTGAAGGCATGCCCATTCACGCATGTCTTTCGGAGGCCACTCGACTGCGGGGAGGACATGTAGACTCCACACAGAAGGCACTCAGCCATGAATCAAACAGGAGAACCTCTTGCTGTGAGGCAACAGTGCTACCACTGTACCACCATGGCTTCAAAATGTATAGGTTTCTGTAGGTTGTTGTTTGTTCTCTTCTGGCTGAGCTATTACCTTGATATTCCATGAGAACCTTTGTCTTATCTTCTGTCCTTCTGAGCACACTGTTTTAGGTTGTTCATAGGTTCATAGGTTCATAGGTGTGTACTAGGCTAATGGCCCTGGAGCCTTTACAAGCCTAGCCCAAAAAAAATTGCCTAGACAGTGTCTCATCCAGGACTTTCATCCATTTCATGTCATGGATTTGGACATCCCTCCCCTCCAATTGTGGTATGGTCTCTCTGGCTAATCTGGAATAAGGTGCTGATAATCACAGTTTACTAAATCATTCTGCAGCCATATCAACTTACAACAGGTAAATGGAGCCATCTTGTAGGCGTACCACCTACAAGATGAACAGTAGGTGTCTGGTGCAGTGTCATCCAAGAGACAGGAGTAATTTAGGCATTTAGGCAGGATTCAAGATTTAGTCTGGCATTTAGCATAAATAATTGAGTCTGTCACCAGTTAATGAGCTTCATTCTGTAATCAAGTGTTCATAGGTTCCTAAGTGTATACTAGGCTAATGACAACTAGGGCCCTTATAAGCCTAACCATGCAACCCAAATGTTACCCACAAATTTGATTTAAATAGGTGGTAAATTACTGGCTGCCTCTGACCATCAGAGATATACACCAGGGGTGAATTTACGATTACCCATCCATTGGTCCACGTTGCATTTAAATGGGGATAAGGAGGGACTCTACGTCACATGGATTGGGAGCTTGTTCCAGAAAATGGGAATTCTGAGGGAAACATTTCTGTCTCTCTAACATGTCCCATTTATGTCACAAGCAAAATTTAGGTCATTTGATCCCTTCAACTTCCATTTGCCTACAGTGTGACTGAGGAGAAGTGAGTCTGTAAAAGTTGCACGTGGGTCAGTGCTCTATGACAGTAAACAAATACAAAGAAAAAAAATAAGCAAAAATAAAACAAATAAATAAATACAGTCAGACATGAGAATCAGAAACTGGTTTTAGGAACATGGAATCACCTTCCTTGTGGTAAAACAGTCTGTACTGTTGAATAAGGTGAAAAAATGCCTGCTAAAGATAACCAGATTTCCTTTAAAGCACAGAATGAATTTGGAATTAAACCTCTCAATAAAAGTTTTTTCCTCTCTCTCTTTCCATTTCTCCTCTCTGTCCCTCCATCTCTCTCTCTCTGTTTTGCCCCCCTCCCCTACTCCCTCTTTCTCTCTCTCTCTGTCTTACTCTAGACTTTCTAGACTTGCTTCTTATGAGAGGTCCTGGACAGTGTGCAGATACTCGCAAGTCCAATGCTAAGAATTATAACACTAGCACTTCTCCCCTTGGAATATAGATTGCAAGAAGGAAAACTCTAGCATTTGCTTGTGCTTAAGCACGAAACAATTAAAAAAAAAATCTTTCTCTTAAAAGAAAAACCATGATGAGTGTGCTGCATACCTACTATGCACTCTTACTGGGAGATTTCAGCAGTGACACAAGGAATGCGGAACTTAGGTACTCATAATGTTATTCATGTGAAAAATGGCCTCCTTTATCTAACCCCAAGCAGTGAGCTGTTATTATACTTCTTTGGGAGCCATTGATCCCATAACAAACACTATGATTCAACAGAAAGAGGCTCAGAAAAATGTATACAGTAGCACAGGCATTAGACTGAAGGTCTATAATAGACATGTGGTTGTGCCATTAGATCTATAATTAGTTGCTATGGGTGTTTGGGTTAAGAGAGAGCTGTAAATGCATCACAAGTTTGTAGCAAGTTTGATATTTACTGAAAGTAGCACTTGCTGGAAAGACCTGGTAAATTCAAATGAGCAGAGAGGGATTTTTTCAGAACACCTCTTCATTTATTTGAAATTAATTCACCTATTACTTTTGAGAAGATGCAAGTTCTTCTAAGTGAAACTGAATAGACTGTGTCCAAATGGACTTTATTCAAGATAACATTCACTGAAGCACAGCAAGGAGCTGTAACTAGAGGGTGGCCTGATGAACATTAGTGATGCTGGAAACTGTCAAGCTGAAGGTGATGTTTTGGGCAGTGCTTACGGATGGATGTCCTGATTTAGTTGAGAGAGATTAGTGAGACAAGAAGGCTGCAGTAACAGGAGCATGAGACTGGACATGACAAGAATTTTGAAGAGGTCATGAAGAAAGACTACAAGATGGCTTCAATGAACTTCTGGCAAACCGTTTTGTACTTCAGGAAGGGAAGGTAGGACCTTACTTCGACTACATTATGGAAAGTTATGAAGACTGAAGGAATATTTTGACAAATTCCATTTACCTGGTGGACATGCTGTTCTATCAGAAGGCAGTGTCTGAAATGCCCAGTGGGTCGAGATATATCAGTGAAGGGAAAGTGAGTCTGTTTATGACAGGCCTCTGTGGTGGTAAGACTGTCATCAGGGATGAGATACAGTAAGAGCTGTTGATGGCACTGAACTGAGTTGGAGTAGAATAGCTTATATGCTTTTTCAGTATTACAGCGATGGTGAATTTACTGTATATGAACTAGTAAATCAGGGTGGTGTTGCTCTTTAAGAAGGGACCAAATTATGACTTTCAATTACAGGAGGATTAAACTCTTCAGCCTACTTGAATGCCAAAATGTCTGCTGCCATGACATTATGAACTCAGATGAACCCTGCACCACATAACACAAGCATAGCCTCTAAATATTAACTAGCCAGAAGGAATATTCATACCCTTAACTGAAGTCAAGGTATTGGGAAGTTATGTTAAATAAGTTATCTTTTGGCAGACATAGAACAGGTTGACAAAATTCAAAAACAGTAGCATCCTACAGAATCTCCTTCCTGCTTACAGATTAAGCGTCAGCATCGTTACCCAAAAGTGTCCACATTCTACATCACAAGTACAGTCTATCACTATTCATGTTCCCAACAAAAACTGCTTATGTTCAAACAACTAAGAACAAAATACTCTGATTCACTCGCTGTGTAAGACCAAGATTAGGGCAAGATCGGTTTAATGTGGTCTTCCACTTGTAGGACGAGAAAAGGATCATATGATTACTCATTGCATAATCAAATACTCCCCATTTCAGTGTCTTTTATGATTATCACTTTACAGACCAGTTGTTTTACATTAGGAAGGTTTGTGGCAAGCACTGTGGTGGCAGGACAGGTAGCTTTCATCCTTCTAAGTTGGGAACTGCTGATTTGAGAGATCCAGTGTCCAGTGTATTAGTGTCTGGTTTCTTGGGCACTTGGCCTCAGGGTTTATATTTTTATTAGAGAGAGTTGGTTGGTCTGCACTCTTTGAGGGAGAAGAGGCTGCCTTCCTGAGCTTCTGAGCTCTGGTGGTTAGTTTATAGTGCCTGAATATTGAACTGTATTCTGTGTGAATTACTGAAATTGGTTTGTTTGTAGCATAGACTAGAGGAGCCTGCTGATCCCTGCTTTTGTTTATATGCTTGTTGTTTATTTGCTGTTATCACTGAATCAAACACATAAACACACAAAGACATACTTTCGGGCTCTCTGTAAAAATTTACCTACCTAAACAGGCCCTCCAAAGCAGACACCAAACAACTGCTACTCAAAAGACACCCCAAAACAACCAAGCAAAACCACAAAAAACCAAAAAAAAGCAGTCAAGCAGTCACAGCTATAAAAATACAACAAAACATACTTGTGTCAGGTGACTCCATAGTCAGACACACTGGACACTGTCCACCCTGCTGGCTCAGGAAGGAGATGGGTCTTTGATGGGCCTCTTGATAATCTACACACACCACACACACACACTCCCGGTACAACATGACACACAGTACACAAATGACATGGTCTGATGCTGGTCCATGCTGGTGGTGAACAGCTCCCTCCCTGGACTACATCCTGGACTACATGAGAGGGTCTGATTATGGGGCCCAGGCAGCAGGTACCTGACCCTGAGCAGTATCCTTCCTTCTCACCAAGAATATGATGCCAAGAGACAAGATGATCGGCTCTTGCCACCCCATAGTGCCTTTTTAGGCAAGGCTCAAATTCTAAAACCTACACCTCTAGAAAAAAAAATGGGGGAAGACTAGTAGGGTAATGCCAATGCAATGCTAAAAATCTAAAAATGTACCATGCAGGCCTGAGGTTCTCAGTATGGAGAACACTCGATAGCTGTAACTGAAACCTGGTTCTGGTTCAAGGGCTCCTGCACCCACCATCACTGTTTTTTTTTTACCTTTCGCTCATGCCCCCGGCCCCCCCAGGACAGCACACCACACAAAAGGATGAGAGGGATTCATAAATAATAATACACACACCTCCAGGTCCAGGTGCGTTGGTGGCGGGCAAAAAACCATCCAGGCTTGCATAGCAACTAACTGCTCTGGCACCCAGAAATCAGCAGATGAAATGCTGCTCAAATGTCTCAAACTCCCCACAGCCTTCCTGAAGACCACACCCTGAAGACACTGAGGGTATCACCAAGCACTAAAATCAACTAAGGCCAATTTTGAGAGAAAATTGCCATGGATTCAAAAGGACAATCATAAGGCCTTTTTCAGCTATAATGTTAACCTGGGTGGAAAATGGCCTAAGAAGAATTGTAGTCAAAAATGATACAAAAAAAACCCACTTACAGACATTGCCAAAAATAAAAATAGGTGCAGACAGGTTCAGTGCAACCCTCCCCCTAAGGAGATCTAAGGGAGAAGGTGTAGCCTCCCAGTAGCCTCCAAGACATTGTGAATGAAAAATCTCTCTCTAAAAAAAAACACAACATGGGACGGATGGGGATGCTTAATGGTGTGCTGAGTGTGAGCAATTAAAGGAATTAAACCGCACATAAGGCAGCTGTTTAATCTCAGCCTTCCACACAGGATACGTGCCCAAGGAGTCAAGGATGCCAGGCTGTGCTCCCACTCCACTCATCCATCAAGGCTCCTCACGGACCCTGAGTAGCCATAACAATAAGCTTAACAAGTCTAGTCTGCAAAGCTATGGAGGAGACATAATATGGAGCCGAAACAAAGATATAAGGGACTTGCAGACATTGGACCCGACCGGGTTTGGGCAGATCATGCCTTTGAATTGATTGAACTTTTTGTGCAGTCTGACTTGAACAGACACCAGAAGGCCAGTCAATACAGCCCTGAGTTGTTGCAGAAAGGCTTTGACCTGCAATACCCTTTATCAATATCCCACACCCACTAAAACTTAAAGCTTAACTTTAATGTGGGATGGCATATCATCAGATGGAACAAGAACAGGGGTTAGGACCCTTTTTAAGGACAGAAGAGACTAGGCGGCATATCAGCAGTCACAAGTCAGTCAAGTGGACCAGCCAAGAGGTCTCGGTGTCCGGCAGTTACTATGGCCCCTACCCCCTATTGTTCGGGGCCACGGCTGAGAAGTGTTTGGAGGCGACAAGAACGACTTTTGATGACAAATGCTGCAGACTCCACAAAAGGGAATCCGATAGTGACCGCGAACATGAACAGATAGGACTCAACAGAAACATGAAGCTAAAAAATGAGTAGTGCAAAATGTAAAGCGCCAAAAAACAATAGTCCACAAAACCGGGCCATACACCCATACTATGCACATACCATATAGGTTAAGCACACTAGGTTCAAGAAGGTTGCCCACTGGGTTGGTTGACAGTGGTCTTTTGACAAGGTTCTTTTTGACACTCACGTTGAAGGCCTTCTACATCCAGATCCTGATACATCAAGGGATTCACATCCAGATCTCACATCAGATCTGATTCTGGTCATTGTCTCTTATCAGACCAATGATCGAGTACAATATGGAGTACAATGCCCACATCGGATGTATTGGTCCGACTCGCAGAGGTTCCAAAAAGAATCAAAGTTCCCAAAATCTGTCATATATAAATATCTAAAAAAGTATGCTTTGCTATTCCAAAGCTCTTTTCTTATTTGTTACCTTTGTCTAATACACTAGATTTTTTCTGTCTTAATACAAGTCTCCACTTAGTACATATGCTACCAAACTTTATTCTAAATAAAAGCAAATTAGCAGATACACACTTGTACCGAGCAGGTATTGCAAGATTGTTTTGGTAACCTATAGCCACTGAAAGTTCCATTCCACCATAGTAGTGAATGCCATATATTACATTTCTTGCAGACTAAATCTAAGTCCTTATTCAAGTCGAACAGATCAGTTGGATATAACCTTTCTGTATGATATAACCATTTCAGATTTCACAACTAGTCACTAATGAGAATGATCTAGTGAAGAAATACATATAAAAAAGTGACTCGCTACATGTTTTTATTAGTATATATATATATATATATATATATATGTGTGTGTGTGTGTGTGTGTGTGTGTGTGTGTGTGTGTATATATATATATATATATATATATATATATATATATATATATATATACACACACACACACGCATGCATAAGCCCATATGCAAACATGTAAAGAAGTAAGTGATTGATGGCATATAGTTTAGTAAAGCTACCCAAGTGCTGAAACTACCTATTAGGTAGGTTCCCATAACACTCACTTATTCTCACCTTGTGCCTTCATTGAACACTTCTGCTAGCATATACTGGACTACTGCCCAATGCATTGCTTTCTAGTGTCCCATCACCTTCTACAGTGAAATAATATCTCACTAAAAATTCCTTGGGCTTTCACCTGGCTGATTGCCAGCTATGTGCTTTGCTGATCCATGACAAGTCTGATTTTTGTATTAACAGATATGCACCCACAAAATAACACAAATGTTGAAAAGGAAACAAATTTGAAATTTCTAAAAATAAGTAAAGAAATTGCAGGTGGTAAGAACTTCTCCACATCACCACTCATGTTTATATGCATATTATATAGGACCATGGCAATGACGTGGTCAACTTTGAAGTCTGTCTGTTTTATTCAAGCAAAACAATCACAAAGCAGACTAATCACACAAAGCAGAAACCTTCCCAATGTGTTTTTTTTTTTTTTACAGGGGGAAAGCTAACCATGCCTCTTCACCCTGGTAACCTTAATATTCAAATTCTGAGATCACACAATACCAGAGAAAATGGAAAACTCACTTCTCTGCAGTGTCCAGCAATATCACATAGATACTGTACTTCCATTCACAATATCTGACATTTTTTGGTGATTACTTTAATTTCAATAAAAAAATCATCGCACAACACAGTACTTCTGCTAACTACCAGGGATCTATATATATATATATATATATATATATGTATTTACATAAGATATATTTAAATATATATAGATAGAGAGATTAATATATATGTAGATGGATAAACAATAAGTGTATATATACATATATATATAGATATGTATCCCTGTATATACGTGTGTTTCTTTTTTTTAAACAAGCAACATCTTTAATACATTATCACTTATGACATAGGCAATCATACATTTATATAAATGCAAACAAACAATACTGACACAGACTCAGCTGCAAACATTATACATCAGTTATGATCTACCCAATCAATGTTAGCCAAACATTACATAACTCATTCAAATCCTGACTTCTTTTAAATCTTATTCCTCCCCTGTATGTATTGTTCCCACAATTCCCATTTTTCCTGTGTAGTTTGCTCCTACCCTATTCTAAAGATCTCAATTCCAGTTGTTTTATCTGTTACTACATTCACTACTTCCAGTACAGTTGGTTTAGATTTTGATTTCCATTTTCTAGTAATTTCTTTTTTGGCAGCCACCATTATTAGACACAGCAAGGCCTTACCATGTCTAGGCAATTCTGAGTCTGTATCATACCTCAGAAAAATCCTTTCCCTAGTTACACCAATTTGCTTACCTAGTATCTCTGATAGAGTTCTCTGCAAGGAATCTTTAAAGTCTTCCAATTCATTACACTCACGGAATATATGTTCCCAGTTACCTCTTTCTTCATCATCACACCTCTAACATTTGCCATCTACCTGAGGAAAAATCCTGTGGAGTCTACTTGGGGTATAAAAGTATCTATGTAAACATTTCCAAGCAAAAATCCTAAATCTTCTAGATTTTGTTGCATATTTGGAAGACAAATATATATCCCTCCCCCCATTGTTTCTTTGTGAATTACTTATCCAATCTCTCTTTCTAATCCTTTCTAACCTCCTGTGATTGATTCTTATAGTTATCATGCAATATTTTATATGCTCTACTAATTAATCCTTTTTAACATCTAGCTTCTGTTCTAGATTCTACTAAAAGCACTATCGGTGCTAGACTTTTGTTTAGGACCCCCATTTCTTTCTCTTTCCCTGTACTCTTGATATCAATCCTTCATATGGAAGGCAATCTCTAACCTGCAATCCAAATAGATTCTTGATGTCATCCCATTCTACCATTCCTTCTCTAGTTATTTCCTCCCAATACTTTTAATCCTTTGCCAGTTTCCCCAATAAATTCCAGCCCCCCTTGCCTATTGTCTGTATCCCTAATTACAGTCATCCCTACTGGCAGTCTTCTTTTTCCGTTGCATTGTTAGCTCAGTTTTTAGAATATTTTCTGCTACTTTATGAATATAATATTCTGTATGATTATTGTTATTCTCCTTAAAGGCCTGCATCCGAAATCTCAAACTCTCCTTGTTTCATGTGCTTCCCCCTGTTTTACCATCATCACTTTCATAGGTTCATAGGTGTGTACTAGGCTAATGGCCCCAGAGCCTTTACAAGCCTAGCCCATAGGATTAACCTGGCATCGTGCCACCCGAACTTAGTTCCCAGTGCCTCTGTCAAGTAGAGCCACTGGAGTGATCCCCAGGGTCAATTTTCTATTTCCCAACAACTCATCAAGATTTCTCTTGAAGAGAGCCAGTGAGGCACTCTGCTTGACATGTATGGGAAGTCTATTGCATAGCATGAGCAGTCTGTGGGTTATAAACCTATCCCTCCAGCTTGTTCTGTTGTTTGTGGTAATGAGGTTGAGGTCTCTGGAGAATGTAGTGCAGAGGGATTGGGATTTCTGTAGATGTAGCATTTCTAACAGAACTGGGTCAGACTTGGCTTTGTAAGTCAAGCAGAGATCGCCTCTAAGTAGGTGATATGAGACAGAGAATAGTTGGAGTTTTTTTAGTCTGTCCATATAGGACAAGTGTTTAAGGCCTAAGATCCTCTTTGTGAGGTATTTTTATGGCCTCTCCAGTTGTTGTAGGTGTGTAGTGAGGTACATGCCAAATGGGGCATTGTATTCGATGATTGGCCTAATGAGGGAAGAGTAGAGTGAGACAATGACCTCTTTCTTCCTGGATGCAAAACCCATAGCAATGAGATGTGCCACATAGAAGGACTTTCTGACCACAGTGGCAATGTGGTGGTCAAAAGAGAGGTTGCTGTCAACCTGTGTTCCCAGATCTCTTATGACACCTTCTGTGTTCAGTGGACTACCATCAATGTGGTAATTCATGGGAACCGGGTTTTTCCCAAAGGGGATGACGACACATTTTTTGGCATTGAGCTTAAGGCTATGGTTCTGACACCAGTCATTGGTCTCAGTGAGGCCTTTCTGTAGGATGTTAACATCACATGGGGAGTTAATTATGGCACTCAACTTGCAATCATCTACAAACTCTGTCAGCCAGAGTCCCTTCATGTTGGCCTGGACTTCAGAGAAGTAGATACCAAACAGGAGCGGACCCAGGACCGAACCCTGTGGGATTCCACTCATGACTGGTCAACAGTCTGACTTGGAGTCAGCTACTTTCACACTGTGGGTTTTATCTGTGAGCCAATTTGCAATCCACCTAGTGATATAGGGGTTGGTGCCTAGCTTAGTGAGCTTTTCTATGATTCCTGAGTGGGGAATGGTATCAAAGGCCTTGGCCAGATCAAGGTAGGCTGTATGATCCAACTTGCCTTCATCCACAGCTCTGGTGACTGACTCAAAGAAGTCGACCAGGTTGAGCAGGTATGATCTATGCTTCACAAAACCAAACTGTGTAGGATCCAGAGTTTGGAGGTTCCCTATATCTTTGTTTATTAGGTCCATGATGATGCATTCCATAGCTTTGCATATCAGACTTGTCAGGCTAATGGGGTGGTAGTTCCCAGGGTCTGTAGTTGCTCCTCCTTTGTGGAGAGGGATGACTGTAGCAGTGTGTTATTCGATAGGGACAAAGCCTGAGGTGAGGCTGTGATTGAACAGGTCACACAGGTGAGGTGCCAGTTCACTCTGTAGTTCATGTAGAACACAGCCAGGGATATTGCCAGGTCCCATAGAAGCTGTATTCTTGGCCTTGGACAGTGCTGTTTTAACCTGTGCAGCAGTAATACTGGGTGCCTGGCAATCTACTGATATTGTGATTGGTCCTTTGGTGGGGGAGAGAGGGGTAAAGTTGACACTGAATCTGTCGGCCAGTATATTGGCAATATCTGTTGGCTCAGTATAGGAGGTGCCATTGTGCAACAGCTCCAAGCAAATCTGGGTATTGCCGTGGAGATTCTTTACATAACTATAGAAGGCCTTGTGGTTGTCTTTACTATCTGCTGCAATTCTGTTTTCATAGCTAGCTTTAGAGGATTTGATGAGGAATCTCAACTTTTTGCTGAGGCTGATAAGGGAGTTTTTACAGTCTTGGGACTTCACCTTATTTCTCATCAGTTTCCTCCTTCTGTTGTAGAGTTTCTTTATGGCAGGGGACCACCAGATTGGCTTCCTTTTTTTGAAGGAGAGCGTCTTGGCTCTATTGGGTATGGCGAGATCCATGCATTTGTGTACGTGTTCGTACAGGGCATTAGTGTATAATTTGGCGGTCATGCAGCTGTTCTCCAATTGCATGGGTGCCCTGAAGTTAGCCACCTCTGTGTTTAGGAGCCCAAAGTTAGCTTAGGAGAAGTTTTTCATGGTAGTTACCTTTGTGGGGGTGGGGGGGGTTGGGTGGGATGTGGATTTCCAAGGTGATGAATTTGTGGTCAGATCTAACCGGGGAGGAGTTGAATATTGGTACAGAGCAACGGTCACCCATGTTAGTAATGACCAGGTCAAGGATGTTGCTACCCATAGTGGGGGTAAGAATGAGCTGGTCCAGGGCATTGGAATTAATGAATTCCAGGAAACGTTGGGCAAGTGTATTGGTACATGAGTAGTTTTCCCAGTTAATGGAGGGGTAGTTGAAGTTGCCCAGTATGAGAGTGTTAGGTTGGACCCTAATATTCTCCAGGGTGCTGAGGAAAGTGGAGTGTGAGTCTTGGGTCATGGTTGGGGACCTATAGCAGGCTACGACCTGAATCGCTGTCTTACTTAATGTTTGCTGCACCTGAAGTAACTCTGATGCGTCATGTTGGGCTACCAGTCTGGAGGTGTGCCCATCCTTTATGAATATGGAAACACCACCACCTTTGGAGCTTTGGTCCAAGTTCTGGGGCCGAAAGGTATGGAATGAGTTATAGCCTGGTAGTGCAGGGGTGCTATCTGCTACCTTGAACCAGGTCTCTGTTACAGCACAAATGTCGATGATATGCATTTGAAGGAGTGCTTCAAATGAGTGCATTTTGAGATTTAGACTTCTAGTGTTGAGCAGCATGACCCTCAGATTGCATTTGTTTGTAACTGTTACGATGGTAATTTGGTCTTTGGAACACTGCCTAATAAAGGCACTATAGGGGTGGCAAGAGTCTTGGCCAGTATCCAGAAGCCCAGGGGTGACAGATGCAGGCCATCTCTGGCAAAGCATCTAGGTCTGTCAATCATGTCATCCCAGGCAGACAGATACTGGATCCCCTTAGAATGACACCAGAAACTTAGCCAATTGTTGAAATCAGTCATTTACTACTTGTACTGTGGTATCATTCTTGGTGATGGTAGGAGGCTGCTCAGGGCTAGGGTCATACCCATCTGGGCTACATAATCCGAGAGCTCTTCCATGTCTCTTTTCATGTAGTCCAGGGAGGTACGTCTCAGGTCATTCACACCCACATGTACAATGACAGAGTCATATTTGTACCTGTTGCTAAGGGACCTGAGTGCGTGCGCTATGTGGAGGATCTTGGCATCTGACAGGCAGCTGACTGTTACATTCTCCTTATTCAACCTAGTGAATGGGACATCAGTGTGCCTCACTATCAATTCACCTATGACTAGTGTGTTGGGCATGCTGTTTTGCCTTAGGGGCTTTGGTTGAGTGGCACACTGTTTAGGATAGTTAAGTGTCTCATGATTAGTGTTGTGTTGTGGTGGTCAAGTGCGTTTCTGCCTTGGAGGTCTCTGCTGTTTGTGTAGATTTTTATTGAGAGCCTCTGTGAAGGTGGGTGTGTGATTTGTGCTTTTATGTGAAGGCAGTGCTGGTGTGTGTTCTGGAGGGCTATGTGTTCCATGTGGTGTGGTGCAAGTGTTGACCTTTTCCTCTTGACCAGCTATTCAGATCTTGGCTGGAGAGTGCATGGCTTCCAGTTTGGATATATAAGTGCATCTCTCACAAGTCTGAGTGCTGGGAGGTAAGAGGAGAGGGTTGTCAGTGGACATAAGGCAGTTGCTACATTGCCTCAGGATACCCAAACTCACTAGGCTAATAGGAGAAAGCACAGGGAACTTACCTTTAGACATACCTGGAAGTTTGGGCATTAATAATAAGTACTAGAGCTGTTTCCTTGTAGAACGTTTAGTGGTGGTAGCACTGTTGTGTGCTACAATAATTGCTACAAGAAATCTGGTAAAGTGCTAGACTAATAAGATAATATAAAAGTGCAGGAGAGCAGAGAACTAGCAGATCTAAGGGAAAAATTGAAGAGCACCGCTCAGAAGCTTACAAAAAGTCCTGGATACAGCAAATCTGTATCTGGACTACACTAGTTCCAGGAAAGGAAGGAAGCAGTTCTTTTTTCCACTTTGAATTATAGGTTTCTGCTGGTGCTCTGTATAGGAGTCTTAACTGTGTTACTCTGAAAGATCCCTTTAAGTCAGGTAATCCCAATCTACGTTGTTCTATTGGAAGAATCAACTTATTCCACTTGACTCTTACCATCTTCCCCTCTTAGATAAAATCCTTCAGCTCTTTATTAATTGCTGTCTACAACTTATCCTCTGGTTGATAAAAATATGCGTGACTTGTGTATAAGATTAAAGGAACTAAAAACATTTTAACTGATTGTATTGTACTATCCATATCCATATAACAGAGCTTCCAATTTCCCAGTTTTTATACTATTTTTGTTTAGTCTCTTTCCACATAGCCTTAGCTACCATACCAAAATAATTTTTAATCCATACTCCTAAATGTTATCAGGTCCCCATAAATATAGATATTGCTCAACCAATTTGTGTGTGGATGCATAACTTACCGTAATGCCTTTGTTTTAGTTTCATTAATTTTGAACTCCAAAACTGTTGCAAAATGTTTCACAACACTTTAATATCCTTTACTGGTTTTATCAGGTATAAAATAATATCATCTGCAAACAGTCAGGTTTTCTTGACTACCATACCAATTATATCCTTGAATTTCAGAGTCTCTTATTTTCTTTGCCAATGGTTCTAAATATAATGCAAATAACAAATGAGAAAGAGGACGCCCCTGCCTGGTTCCTCTGCTCAAGCAGAAATTATCAGAAAGGAACCCACCCATTTTAATTTTCACCTCAGATCCCTCATATATCCTCCTAATCAACCTTATAATTTTATCAGGAAATACAAATGCTTCCATTACCCTGCTCATAAAGTCCCAGCTTACTCTGTCAAATGATTATCTCTGCATCAAGACACACCAACAACAGTGGAATCTTCTTACATTCTGCTTCTCTCTGCCTCACCAATCCTCTGTTAATCTTGTCAAATGTTTGCCTCCCCGCCACAAAACCACACTGATCCATATCTATCACTTTTGGCATCAATTTTGCCATTCTTTTAGGCATTATAGACATAAACATTTTATAATCATGGTTCAGTATTGAAATGGCCCAGTATGAAGCTGGATCTGATCGATCTTTACCCTCTTTGGGTATTACAGCTGAAACTACTTTCTTCCAGGATGTTGGTACTTCTCCTCCTCTTAAAATACTGTTAAACAAAACCTTCCACGTATTAATCATTTTTTTCCTTCCTAGCTTCCAAACTTCTATAGGAATACAATCTGTTCCTGGGGACATTCCTATAGCTTGGTTATACATCACCAATTTTACCTCCTCTGCCTGTTCTGTTTGTAGTTGAGCCTCATCTACCTCTAACCTTAGCGTATCTAATTCTTCCATAAACATTTCCATTTGTACCGTTTCTTGATTTCCATATTTCTCTGCTTTATACAGACTTTCATAGAATTTCCAAAATACTTCTAATACTTCTACATGATCCCTTGTTATCTTCCTTGTTATAGGCTCCCTAAGCTTGGTTCATAGGTTCATAGGTAGGTACTGGGCTACTGGCCCTAGGGCCTATATAAGCCTAGCCAAACGGTACCCTGGCTTTTGCCACCCAAGAAAATAATTTTCCTGTGTCCCTGTCAAGCAGAGCCAAAGAAGTGATTCCCGGGATGAATTTCCTATTTCCCATCCAATCATCAAGATTTTTCTTGAAGAGTGCTAATGAGAAGCTTTGTTTGAAATAGATAGGCAGTTCGGTTTATTCTGGTGACAAGGTTTAGGTCCCTAGAGTGTGTAGCTTGGAGGGATTGGGATTTCTTTAGGTGGAGCATGTCCAACAGCTCTGGGTTTAACATAGATTTGTATGTTAGGCAGAGATCGCCACTGAGTAGGCGATATGCAACGGAGTAAAGCTGGAATTTTTTCAGACAGTCTGCGTAGGGCATCTGTTTGAGGCTGGTAATCCTCTTTGTGAAGTATTTCTGCAGCCTTTCCAGTTGTTGTAGATGTCTTGTGAGGTACATACCAAAAGGGGCATTGTACTCTATAATGGGTTTAATGAGTGATGAGCAGAGAGGAACAATGACCTCTTTTTTCCTGGATGAGAAACCTTTTGTGATGAGGTGTGCCACGTAGAAGGATTTCCTGACTACTGTGGCAATGTGATTATCAAAGGAGAGACTACTGTCCACCTGTGTCCCAAGGTCTCTTATCACACTTTCGGTGTTAAGTAGACTACCGCCTATGTGGTAGTTCATGTGTACAGAGTTTTCACCAAAAGGGATGACAATGCACTTTTTGGCTTTGACACCAGGCATCTGTCTCAGTGAGGTCCTTTTGTAGGATGTCCACATCGTTAGGAGTTTTGATTATGGCTTCTAGTTTGCAGCCATCTGCAAACTTTGTTAGTCAAAGACCTTCTGTGTTAACCTGTACTTCAGAGAAGTAGATACCAAATGGGAGAGGACCCAGGACTGAACCCTGTGGTAATCCATTTGTCACTGGTCTGAAGGTGGATTTAGAGTCTGCTACTTTCACAGTGTGGGTTCTGTCAGTGAGCCAGTTGGCAACCCATCTTGTGACATAGGGATTTATACCTAGTTTAGTGAGTTTATCTATAATTCCAGAGTGGGGGATGGTGTTGAAAGCCTTGGTGAGATCTAGATAGGCTGTTTGAACCACCTTACCCTCATCTATGGCTTTGGTGAATGCTTCAAAGAAGTCTATCAGGTTTAGGGGACATGATCTGCCTTTTACAAACCCAAACTGGTTAGTGTCCAGAGTTTGGAGATTACCAATGTCATTGTTTATAAGTTCCATGATGATACTTTCCATAGCCTTGCAGACCAGGCTCATCAGACTAATGGGGCAGTAGTTCCTGGGATCCGTGGTGGCTCCCCCTTTGTGGAGTGGGATAACCATTGCTGTGCACCATAGCCTGAGGTGAGGCTATGATTGAACATGGTACTTAGGTGGGGTGCCAGTTCGTTCTGTAGTTCGTGTAGAACGCAGCCTGTGATGTTGTCAGGTCCCATGGATGCTGTGTTCTTGGCTTTGGAGAGTGTGTTTTTTACCTGTGCAGCCATGATTACAGGAACTTTGCATTCTTCTGGTATAGAGATGGGCCCTTTAGGGGGTGAGAGAGGGGTAAAGTTAGCACTGAACCTATCTGCCACGATGTTGGCAATATCAGTTGGTTCTGTATATTTAGTGCCATTGTGCTGTAACTCAGAGCAGATCTGAGTGTTGCCATTGAGATTCTTCACATAGCTATAAAATGCTTTGTGGTTGTCTTTAGAATCAGTGGCAATTTTGTTTTCATAACTAGCTTTGGTAACAGCCCTTTCAGCTTTCTGCTGCCTGAGTTGTTGTGCTAAAAGTTTTTGTGCTCTAGAGTTATTATCAAAAACAGATGCTTAGCAGCAATGTTTCTAAACTCATGCATATTACTGGGGTAGTCGCTTATTTTCTGTTTGGTATTCTGCATTTGCTCCTCTTCTTGCTCTGTGAGAATCCCCCTATTTTGCAATATTTTAACATTTGTCAGTCCCTCTAAATAATTCTTGTTACTATTTAACCATATCTCCCTTTCCTTCATTTCCACCCTATTTTAAAACTCCACTTTTAGCTGAATATTTTCTGCTACCCATTCCTTAAATTCTTCTCTTCTCAACAGATAGGTGGGAAAGTGCCAGTGTCTCATCTTTATTTCATTACCATGTGTTTTTATTTTAGTTATTATTGGCGCATGATCTGAAATAGTTATTATCAAGACCTTCAGTTAATGCACATATTTTTTATTTATTTATTTTATTTATTTAACATTTGTTGACTGGGAAAGTCCGACTAGGTTCCATAGATCCTGTTTTCAGTGGAGGCCCAGGGAGAGATGCTCCAGAAGCATGTCTTGTCCTGTAAAATGTAAAGTCTGTCTAGCTTAGCCTAGTTTTTGTATTTTGGGGAATAATATGTAAATTCACTCTGAACTCCTAGTTCTGAATTCACAAATATTTTCATAACTTTCTTCAAAAATCTAACCTCCTTTGTTATATTTTACATCTGGGTCCCCCAGACACATCTTCACTGTTGCAAATCAGACTCCAGTATGAGCAATATTCCTTGCTGAAAGCTGATTATTTCTACCAGCTTTTTCTTGAGTGCTATTATAGCAGTTTAGGTAGAATATAAATACATGCCAGTGTAATCCTTCTCCTATGCTAGTAGCCCTTTAGTACTGTAAATCTACCATTATTGTCTTTTTTATCTGCTTCTATCACTATTGGAGCTCCTCTTGCAATTAATATAAGTACTCCTCTTTTCCACTGTCCCAGATATTCTGCCGAATAACCATCCTGAAAACCTTTCTTTATCAAATTTACATAGTCAGTTCTTCACAGGTGTGTCTCCTGTAGCATAGATATTTGCACTCTGCATTTTTAATATAGTTCACTACTCTTTCTTTTTTGTATTTATTTGTGAGACTATTGACATTTAAAGACATTACAGAAAACACCATTGTATTAAAGAGTTATTATTCCCACCTTTTATGTACAACAGTTTTTTTTTTGTTAAATTTCCAGTTCCAGCACAAACAAAAAGTAAAAGGAGAGGCAAAAAGAACACAAGCAAATTGGGTCTTTATAGTGCAGCAAGTGGACATCTGTATTAATAGTAAAAAGAAGGAAACAGAGAAAGAGGCAAGTTAAATTCTAGAACAAGTTAAGGAAGAATTTGAAAACAAAATTGCTATTAGTAATGGAAAGTGAACTAGTATCAGACCCAGATTGTTTATTGTATATAATGTTCAAGAAATTAATGGATTGGCAGAGTGTTTTGTAAACCTACTGAATGAATGGTTGAAGGAAGGATTTGCTTGACGAGTAAAATAGTGGGCTGTTAACATTTCTATGGAAGAAAGATGAGAAGAATGAAATAAAAACATGGAGACCAATTACGCTAAACACACTATAGATTTTTATGACAGTAATACTAAGGAGAATGGAAGTAAGGATGAGGGATATTTTGGAAGAAGAAAGTATATATATGGTATAAAAGAGAAGGGATGTCAAGAATTGTTATTGGTTGTGAGACATTTTGGATGATATAAGTAAAAGGGAGGGTGTGAAACCTATGGTAGGTGATATTAGCAAGGCATTTGATAAAGTAGGGCATGATGCTTTGTGGGATGTTATAGAGAAGTATGGAATGGGTGATAGAATTAGGAGTGTGTGTATATCAGTGTATCAAAATAAGAGTGTGTGTTGGTGAATAGGTGGCTGAGTAAAGGAGTATGCATGGCGTGTGGTAAAAGACAACGATGTCCCATGAATGGAATGTTCTTTGCATTGGTAATGAATGATAGTGAGTGAAGTAGCTTATAAAATGAAAGATGCTAGATACATGGCATAAAAGGAGGTGGGTGATACCAGTACATTTCACATGCGTCACATGTGCAAACAATATAGTTGTAGTTGCTAAGAACAAAATATGGCTGAAGGAAGTATTGATTTGTCTGGATGTTTAAAGGAAATGGGAATGACCTTGAATAAAGATAAAAGGGTTTTGGTGATGTAGTTGTGTGTGTGTGTGTGTGTGTGTGTGTGTGTGTGTGTGTGTGTGTGTGTGTGTGTGTGTGTGTGTGTGTGTGTGTGTGTGTGTGTGTGTGTGTGTGTGTGTGTGTGTGTGTGTGTGTGTGCGCGCGTGTGTGCGTGTGTTTCCAGTGAATAAAGTACCTTTGCTAGGGATAACATTTGGGAAAAAATATATAGCTGTGATGCAGTGGGAGTTTTGATAAAAGAAATATGTCTTCTGTGGATGGCGTATAGATTAACTTTCAGGATAAAGGTTTATCTGGTGAATTCTTTATTAATGTGAAAGAAGCATATATATATATATATATATATATATATATATATATATATATATATATATATATATATATATATATATATCAAATGTTTATATGATTCCAGGAAAATATGAAAACAAAATTTTGCAGTTGGTGTTTTCCTTCCTATGGGGTTTAAGATTAAACCTGGTGAAAAGGTGTGTTTTATAGGAGTGAATATGAAGGGGGAATGGGATTACTAAATCTAATAATTTTCTCTGCTTCTTTAAACTTGTGCTGAGTAATAAAGTGGGTAAAGGAAGAGAATGAAAAATTAATAGTGAGAATGTTTAAGTAGAAGTACAAAAGTTTGGGGAGATGATGAGAGCAAGAAAAAGAGAAAATAGGTATTTAAGTGAATAAATTAAAAATCATCAGGAAAAATGCTAACATGGAAAATAAAAATATATATATATATATATATATATATCATATAGAGAAAGAATAGAAAGATGTGGTATAATGTGATGAAACAATATGTACAACCATGTACATAACCTGTTACCATATACCGTATAACCTTCTTGGGTGGCGTAAGCTATGGAACCTTGCTGGCTAGGCTTACGTAGGCCCTTGGGCTGATAGCCTAGTACCTACCTATGAACCTATGAACATGCATACAAAGTTTGGCAGGTTGATCTTTTATACAGTTATTTCTTGTCTTATCCATTTGAGCCTATGTCACATCTTACAAAACTTTTTGTTTTATTGAAATCCCTCAAACAAATAAAAAAATATCAGACCCCCCAATACCCCCATAAAACCCATTAACTTAATAATTGTATTTATTTATTCAACATTTGTTAACAGGAAAGTCCGACTTGGAATGAGCCTATTTTCAGCGGTGGCCCAAGGAGAAACACTCCAGACGCATGTCTTTGTATGTGTTAATAACACGCAAAACTACATACATCTTCAAATATTGAAGTTTTACCCTCCTAGGAGGAACCAGTGTTCAAAACTGACAGCCCCACTCATAGACTTGAGTTAACCTAAAAGAAAGGTTATCTACACTAAGACATCTGGTGCAGCCTGTGCTTCAACTAAGTGCTGTATCTTTTTGTCTCATCTTTTATAGCTCTCCCAGCAGAGTAAACATTATCTGCTAGACATTTCTCTTTATCAGGGTGTCTCTTGGAGACATGAGGACCAGATAAATAATTGCTACTAAGCATACATTTACCTGCTAGAAGAAAAAGCCTTATAATATTTCATATTCTTTTTTATTTACTTACTTTCTCTTAAAACGTGTTACTAGATCAAGCTAAGGACCTTAAAACAGTCATTCCTCTATGCAAGAATGAAAAAAAGCACACTAGTTTTTTTTGTCATGCTCTTGTTACCAGACTTTTTTTACACAGCAGTATCTACATTTTTTTAAAACTGAACAAGGAGAAAGACAGAAGAAGGGAGAAAGAAAAAAACAGGAGCACCTATTTACATTAGTATCCACATTACACTTAAAAATAACTGAGGGAACTTTATTTTATAGCATGCAAAGAAAATCATGCACCATAAAAATGGGATTGCTGAGAAAAACATTGTTTTGCTTACAGTTTACATTCTACCTCCTCTTCTCCACAGTGAGCTCATCTCTGGTGAGATCTGACTACAAATTAGTCTCATTTGAAGTAACTATCACACCTGACCCCCCAGCAGCAACTAGACTAAAAAACTTCTCCAAAGCAGATTATAATCTCTTATGGTATGGTATAAATAGCTTCACTGCACCCCCCCCCCACTCAGATGGAACTGGAAACTATGCCAAGCTCTACACCAATACCCTATATAACCTGTATAACTGCCATTGACACAGCAGTACCTATTAGGACCAAAGCAAGCTCTTCAAGGAAGAGCAAACCTACCTGGTGGACAACTGCCATTAATAGGCTTTACAATAAAAGGAAGAAACTGCTGTCTAATAGTGAGAAGGAGCAGGCTGCAAACTGGAGAAACTCCCTGCTCAGCTTAAATAACCAAATCAGACTTCTTGTGAAGTCCTCCAAGGCAACCTTTGAATCCAAGTTAGCTTCCTCAACAAAGAACAGCCATAAGGCATTCTTTAGTTATAGCTGTAACTTAAAAGGTAAGGCCCAGATTTGTACTAAACTGGTAGTTAATGTAACACATATACTGAGCCAGTGGACAAAACTAACCTATTAGGTGACAGCTTTGGTGAAAACTTCACTCCCCTGCCCCCGCCACACATACCTCATGACATCCCTACCACAGGTCCCATACCCTGTATCTCTAAAAGCAGGTCATAAACGCCCTCTCTAATGCTAAAAACACAGCATCAGTGGGACCTGATAACATCCCAGACTGCATCTTGCATGGGCTCAAACAGGAACTAGCATCAACATCGGGTATTCTTTTCAATCACAGTCTAAGCACCGGTTTTGTCCCAGTTGAATGGAAAATGGCCACCATTATCCCCTTGCACAAAGGTGGTGTTTATACTAACCCTGGAAACTACAGACCTATTAGCCTGACTAGCCTTATCTGCAAGGCCATGGAGAGAATCATCATGGACCTTATCTACAAAGATATAGGTAATCTTCAAATACTAGATCCTACCCAGTTTGGATTTGTCAAGGGGAGATCATGCCTGTTAAACCTCGTGGATTTCTTTGAGACAGTCACCAGGGCCCTGGATGAGAGGAAATATGTGCATACAGCCTACCTAGACCTAGCCAAGACATTTGACACTATCCCTCACTCAGGCATCATTGAGAAACTGCTCCATCTAGATATCAACCCTTACATCATAAGGTGGGTTGTGAATTGGCTCACTTATAGAACCCATACAGTCAAAATAGGGGAATCCACCTCCAACAGCAGACCCATAACCAGTGGTGTTTCACAGGGATCAGTCCTGGGACCTTTACTGTTCAGAATATATTTTTTCTGAAGTACAAGCGAAAACCAAGGTACTGTGGCTGAGAAAGTTTGCTGATGACTGCAAACTGGGTGCAGTCATAGAATCTCCAAACAATGCCAACATCCTTCAAGAAGGTCTTACTGAAACAAATGATTGTTGCCAAAGTCATGGCCTCAAACTCAATGCAAAAAAATGCATTCTCATCCTTTTCTGTAAAGCAATGTTCCTGAAAACTGCCACATCAGTGGGAATACCCTAAGTATGCACTCAGTGGTGAGAGATCTGGACATTCAGGTTGACAGCAACCTTGCTTTTGATCACCATGTTTCCACAGTGGTAAGAAGGACATTATATATGGTTCATCTCTTAAGTAAGGGTATTTCCTTAAGAAAAGGAGAAGTTATCACCTCCCTGCACTCTTCACTCATTTGGTCAATAATTGAGTACAATGCCCATTTTGGTATGCACCATTCAAAGCACCTGCAGCAACTGGAGAGATCACAAAGGTTCCTCACAAGGAAAATTCAAGGTCTTCAGCAGCTCTTCTATGTGGATCAGCTGAAATCACTGCCACTTTACTCTGTTTCATACAGACTACTTAGAGTCAATCTCTGCTTTGAGTATAAGGCGATCTCTGACCCTGCCTTATTGGAAATTCTGCATAACCGGAAGTCATGTGGCACACGGTTTACTCACTCTAAGGACCTAAACCTGGTATATGACATCAATAGAACATGCTGAAGGACATATTTGTCTCCCAGAGGTCACCACGCTTTTCTTGTTCTGTCATTTCTCACAAATATGATTATTGCTTTGTAATCCCACATTTGTCAATTTCCAAGTTACTGGTTTTATTCCTGTTTATCTCCATCTCCAAAATCCTGTCTCTGCTTCATTTCCAATGTACTCTCAATTCTTCTAGTTGATTCTTGTATTTTTTTCCTTCTCACAAGCATGTTACTTTGAAACATTAGAAAAGGTTTCATTGGCACAGTGTTTCTGGGGTCTTTATTACCAGAAGTACAAGAAGCAAAATCTCTTTCTGTTCCAAAGCTCACTTTTTGTTGGACAAACTTTATTATATCCTCCTTAGCA